>NW_015549650.1:1922750-1925763 GCF_001515605.1 Sinocyclocheilus anshuiensis | reverse complement strand
TTAGGTAGGCGTGGTTAACTCTTAACTTTTATAAAGAATATCTCTTTGGATTTGAGACTTTAGTCTTTGCAACTTTACAGATCTTCTTTATGCACCAAGAGCTTGTAACACTTCAAAGAGAAAGGAAAAATTGAAATCGCATCATATGACCCCTTTAAAACATTATAAAACAGACAATGATTTTTAAATACAGCTAAATTCTGATTGGTTAAATCCCATTTGAAACACATTTTCAAATGAGACAGTATATTCCAACGAAAAAAAAAATGATATGGGGAATGGTGTCATAAAATGTGGATTTTACAGTCAGGTGGATGAAGACTAGCAGTTGAAGTGGAAGAGGGACTGCTGATAAGTAAGCTGATTTATTAAATATATTGCATGCTCACTTGTAGTGTATATGTACTTCAAATCTTAAAATGTTATATATATATTTAAAAAAAACTGTACTTGCAAATAATAGAATATGAATTAAATAAAAAGCCACTTAGGTGTACTTGAAGAGAGTACACTTTCAAGACTGTTTCTTAACACACTTAAGTGCAGTTTTAAGTGCAAATTGTAATAATTTCAAATTAAAATTTTTACTGTAAAGTACATTTTAAATTGGTATATTTTAATAATCTTTTGTCACGCTTCAAAAAAGTACACTTTTCTGTTCTGTTATACTTGATTAAAATTTTGACTGTTGTGTGTTATTCAATAATACATTTAAAATTAATATTTCTAATTATATTTTAAATTTCACCTTTATCAATATATGATTACATATACATTTAAAAATGCACAGCAAACATATTTCAATAGAAACTACATTATTTAGTTTGTGTAGTTTTGCATGTAAGTATATTTTAGTTTACGTTAAATGCTTAGCATTTGACAGCACACTTGTAATTTTATAATTGCAATAAAAGAAATGATGAAATCACGCATAAAGATGTACTTAAGTCCTACATTAAGTGGGTCAAAAAGCATTCTAATGTTCAGCTAACCGCATTTGATATACATTTTAACTATTTTGTTTTAATTGAATTTAACATACACTGTCTGAAACGTTCAAAAACACTACATTCAGTTTGTGCTTAAGTATGTTCTTTTAAAGTATATTATTTTTGAAATATAGTACACTTTTGAAAAGTATTCTCAAATGAACTTTTCTTTTTCACTCAAGAGTGTAGCTGAATATGAAGATAAACTCTTTTTTTTTAGACCTGGAATGTGCATTGAAAAGTAAATGGCCTGAATATGATTTAATGTTGATTTAATGCAAGTTCCTTATCACGACTTGCTTGGGGCACATATTTTCAAATTTATACTGACAAATTTCTCCCATCAAATGGTAGACTATATTCTGTCATATGGCAAATATAAGTCACCTTTATTTGTATAGCACTTTATACAACACTACAAAAGAGCACAGTCAACTAATGAAAGTATTGTTTTCATTAGCAGAAAATTCAGAAAATGTAAATATTCTTCACTACATGTGTCGAAAGCACTCCAAGCTAGAAAATCTTCAGGAATGTGTTCACTTCAAACATGTGGCGGTCCCATTGATGACATCTGACCACAGCATCTGACTTATCCATTGACACACGTTTAGCCAAATGGACTATTTCAAATGTCAGGTATTTATGGAGTCCAAACTGGCTTTGGGTGTTTGTGCAGGCCACACAATGTGTTATTATTTGAACATTTGATGAAAGGGTTTATTTATCTTAAACTCTACCCAGGTAGGTTTAGAGGACACTTCATGACCTTCTCCATTCTGTCCCAAAAGTGCCCCTTGACATTGCCCAGGAGAGACCACCCAGCCAGGAGAAGACAGTGCACCTCAGGCCCTGGAGATCATCAATCACTCTCACTCTCCATCAGGGTCCGAAAGACCTCTTGACTGATGTGAACCCTGTTCCAAAATAAAGCCACTGATCTGGAGAGGGTGGCGTCTTTGTTTTTAAACACACAGAAAGACCCATGCTTGTCGCAGCTGAAGAAGAAAGCAGCCGCCAGCCTCACAAGCTTATTTACTTCTTGAAGGCAGTGACTTTCTGATAATTACAAAACATAAATAAATATATACATCACTGGCCAAAAATTTGAAATAATTAAACATTTTTTTTATGTTTTTCTGCTCACCAGCCATGTACGCATTTGATAAAAATACAGCAAATCAATTATATTGGAAAATAATATTACAATTTAAAATATATTGAATATATTTTAAAATATAGCCTAATGTATTCCTGTACGTCAAAGCTGAATTTTCAGCATCATTACTCCAGTCTTCAGTGTCACATGATCCTTCAGAAATCATTCTAATATGCTGATTTGCTTCTCAAGAAACACGATTATTCTTATAATTATCAATATTGTGCTGCTTAATATATATATATATATGAGTGATTCTATAATTGCAGGTACATTTGGTGTCCGAAGTCATTTTTTTTTTTTTTACTTTTTTCAAATGGTTATATTTTTTATTATTTTAATACTGTGTTACTCATTGTTATGAATTACAAGATGTTACAGTCCATAACAATATAATATTTTTTTTTGCAAAAAGGGTCTTAAATAGCTGAAAATCATGATTTCTTGTTGTCTGAATTAGTCAGTGTATTTTTTCCATCATGTATCATAGTGTAATCAGAATATTTTATTGTACTTTTCTTTTTGTAATATTTCATTCATTTTATTTATAAAAGCCCTAAAGAGTCATTTACCTAATTCTACAACATTATTTAAAAAAAACAAAAAACTTTTTTCTTATAAAAATGTGTCTGTAAATCTTGCGTCAACTCTGTTACCGTACCATACTTTGCCTTTAAATTGGTGGAATTATCTCCCACAACTATGTACGATACAGGAAATGATGTCACTTTCCCTCACTGTTAAGATCTGAAGCACTGAAAAGTCTATGTGCTCTCTCTAAGAAAATATTTTAATCTAAAAGTTCTTACACCAAGAGTTATTTTATAAAGTGTCAAATCTGTTACCACAATATCAAAAGGAAAAC
>NW_015549650.1:1922300-1922609 GCF_001515605.1 Sinocyclocheilus anshuiensis | reverse complement strand
TGTGTTATTTAAAAGTCTTTTAATCATGATTTCATTAGTGCCATGTGCTCTTAGCATTTATGCCAGCAAGTGGAGTTTTTTGGCAAAAAATTAAGAAAATTGTCAGTTCTGTTACTGTCAAACTCTGTTACCAAGGTAGAGTAACAATGCTGACAATGCGGTAACAGAATTGACAGTCCATCGGACAATTGTCAATTCTGTTACTTTACAATTCTGTTACTTAAAGGGTCAACTCTGTTTATGAACTATTTTCACAAAAAACAATAAAATTGTTGTTTAAAATCTAATAAACATTATTGATTTATTTTT
>NW_015549650.1:1921448-1922240 GCF_001515605.1 Sinocyclocheilus anshuiensis | reverse complement strand
GCGTTCCGTCCATATAAGCTGCGAATGCTCCGCATACCCAGGCCATTTGAGAGAATAAGTTCACGGGATAATTAATATAAACATGATTATAAGTTGATCCCTTGTCATTTGAAATGTAACTTAAAGCTTAACGAGTTAGGAATAAGTACGTACAATGATTTATTTGCCAAACAGGAGTAATTTTCTTTAAATCTACCAGTTGCAGTTGCTTCCGGGCGAGCGGATTCTCCGCAGCTTTCTCGCCTCCGCTCTATTGCTATGACTCGTCAGGATTATAGCGCGTTCTCAGTGTTTTGCTAGTCTGCGGCTGATTTCATGCGTGAGGTAAACTGTTCGCGAAGCGCTCGCCCAAGCGGAAAAATGTGCTGCTGCTGTCAGATCTTGATTGCCGAGGATCACATTGTGTTTGATGCAAAACCAACTCGACTAAATCAAAAGAAAAAAACATTGTAACTGTATATTTTTGTTTTCTCAAGCAAAGCAAATTTTAAAAGTCCACTGAAAACATATCTTCTTACATTTTTGGTCATAGACAACATATGTTGAAGATATAGGCTACGTTATTGTCAACGTTATTGCCTAAGCGGTAAAAAAAAAAAAAAATGTTTATAAAAACATGGGCTATATAAAATTTTAACGTTACTTTGCAATATTTAAAATATTTGTTGGTATTTTGTATGGTCTGTTATTAGTGTCATCTGGGTGGGAATTTTAACTCTTATTCACTGGGAATAAAAAAATCATTTAGCAGATGCAGAGACATATAGAGCGGGAGAATCTCTCTCTCTATAT
>NW_015549650.1:1915667-1920702 GCF_001515605.1 Sinocyclocheilus anshuiensis | reverse complement strand
ATATATATATATATATATATATATATATATATATATACTGTATATATTAAGCAGCACAATATTGATAATTATAAGAATAATACATGCATACATATATACATATATGTATGTATATGGGTAAATAAAAAATAAAATAAAAGATAAAAGAAATTAAAAATGTAATTAAAAAAAGTAATACAAAATATTTCTGCTAATAGCATTGATAATAATAAGAACTATTATTAATACTTGTGCACCAATAACAATTGATAACAACTGAGCAGCAAATCAGCATATTAGAGTGATTTCATGAAGGATCATGTGACACTGAAGACTGGTGTAATGATGCTGAAAATTCAGCTTTGCATCACAGGAATACATTTTAAAGGATTACATTTAAAAATATATTTAAAAAGGTAGTTATTCTAAATAGTAACAATATTACACAATATTCATGTTTTTACTGTGTTTTTGATCAAATAAATGCAGCCTTTGTGTGAGCATGAGACTTCATTCAAATACATAAAAAAAAAAAATTAAAATTTTTTGACTTGTAGTGTGTAAGTTAGGTAGGTAAGTCAGAAAGTAAGCAAGAAAACAAACACATAAATATTCTTATTCATTTATATATTTAATTTTGGGGATAACATTTTCGTTCCAGAATACCTATAATACAATCTTCACAAGCTCTAAAAGAGGGACCAGCATTCATTAAGTTTATTATTAACAAAGTTTATTATTAACATCTGCTGTGTCTTCACATCTAGTCCTGTGGTGACTGGGGCACTGTGGAAGATAAAGGTCAAAGTGCCTTTGAGCCCCCTATGCTCCTCTCTCTTATGAGAGTCTCCTGGAAGTGTCATCATAGAGCAAGTATACATGATGCTGATGCCGAGACATGAACCAATAATAATAATAACAATGTGTAGCCCAGGCATCACAGTCCAGTTCACGTGCATTTCAATACATTCAAACATTATTTGACTGCATTATGCAGCAGCTCTGTTCTTGCTGCTCATTACTAATTCTCTATCAAAAATGGTTATATTATGCATGATATTGAAAAACAGATTGGCTGTCTATCATAAGAAGCTCACTTCTGACAGTTGCTGTGTGGCAACAGGTCTGCAGGCATGGCAATAACTTCCTCTGCATCGTGGGAACTGCCTGTAGAAGACAATGATTGGATTGACAATGGTGCATACAAAGGCCACCTTTGGGAGAAATCCCATGGCATGCTGGGAAAGAAGAGTAATAGCAGCAGATGTTGTGAAGACTATAAGCGACAGATGCCTCTAAAGCTAGCATTCAGCCCGTTAGAGTGGAGCACATATCCCAAGTCCAGCGTAAAAAAGAATTAGAGCAGGGGGCGAATGGAGCATGCACACAAATAATAGCAGAGGAGTTTCTGCTATAAAAGACAGACAGCAGTAAATTGTGCGGGGATTGATGTTGGTGTACTTACAATTGTTTCAGAGTGTTCTAAAAGTTCTTTGTGAAAGACGTTAAAGTTCTATCTATCTATCTATCTATCTATCTATCTATCTACTGTATCCATCCTTCCATCCATCTATCGATGCTTTCATGCGTCTTTTTTCCATTATATTCTAGTGCCTGTATTGTGCAATATTGAATGTTTTGACTGTTTTGACTGTTCTTGAGTCCCATGTGTGTTGAGTTATAATATTTTTGTTCTTTTTGAGGAGTTGTGAGAGTATAGAGCAGCACTCTTTGTTATCATAACCCTCTAAAATTAAATCAAAATTGAATGACAAAAAACACGTCACTGACTCAAAATCGGAACCAAAGAATGACAGCTACTGGCTAAACAAAGCTGCTATATATTAAACAGGAAGAGAGAAACTGACACTTGCAGCTCTGTCTAATCCCAGGTCATGTTCAATTGGCCCTGGTGACATCTCTATTCGCAAGATTTTCACGGATCAAGAAAAAAATACAGCCGAAGCCACCCAATAATGACATGAGTGCCTTTAAGAAGAGCACTTCAATGAGTCCACCAGTGCAGAAGATATAAATATGCATATGCAATATGTATTCTTCCATAAAGAGCTCAAAAGCCACGCAGAAAAGACTCAGAGACACCAACAAATGCAAATTAAGAGCATGTGAAATGTAGTTGTCACAAAGAGTTAATAGCTACTTATTCTTTATGGCTGTTATGTGTTGACATTTGGCCTGTGTGAACCAAACTCAGGAGTCATAAGCAGCTGCTGGTCTTGAATATGAAGATCCATCAGTGACCTGTGAAGGTCACGGCATAATGACTTCAAGAGACTTCAATCGAAGTATAACTCTCAACCGATGGCATCCGAGTATCACGGAAACACAGGAAGTCTACTGTACGACTCAAACACTTTGGCTTTTCAGCACCAAATAAGTGTCAATCCATACGTGGCTTGTGATTGGCTGTTGAGAGGGGAGTAGCGGTGCACGACTCTTTTCAAGCGTGATATGTGGGACTGGACAAGTGGATTGACGCCTGATTAATGACCACAAACACTGAATGCCCTGCTCTCTTCACATGATAATCATTTCCAATGCCAGATGGGGAAAGTTGAGGTTTGTAACTTTCAGGACAATGAATGACAATTCTTTAGAGCGAGGGACAAAGAAGGGAAGCCGGCTAACAGGCTCTTGCACAACACTTGGATGGAATGGGTGGAAGCTTTGTGTTTACAGAAAATGGCCATATAGCAACATCTTGCTGTGATCCTCTTTACACAGACTTTGTTTGAATTCTTTTTGTGCTTATGAATAAATATTTGAGTGGACCGAAGCCATAACACTGGATGATGGGGGGGGGGCTCTTGGCCACAAAGCATCAACCAAACTCAAGTTTATACAAAAAGATTAAAGTGTGGTTTTTAGAGGTTGGCGTCTTGTTACTTGTTGCTGTCTAACCAGGGCAGTAAAATGTGCACAATGTGCATCTAAATAAAGATTTCAAATGTATCATACATGAAAAATACAATCCCATAATGCATTGCAACAAGGTCAATGAAAAAATCCATCCAAAACGGTGAACAAAACAAAAATGGTTAATTAAAAAAATACTTTTATAAAAGTCACAATAATAATAATAATGATAATAATAATAATAATAATAATAATAATAATAATAATATGCACTACCATTTAAAAGTTTGAGGTTGGTAAGATTTTTGTATGTGTATGTGTTCAAACACAGGGTGCATGTATTTGATAAAATATACAGTAAAAACAGTAACATTGTGAAATATAATAATTGAAAATAACTTTAAATAACGTTTTCTATTTGAATATATTTCACAAATTTAGTTTATTCCTGTTATTCCAGTCTTCATTGTCATTTGGTCGTTCTAATATGCTGGTTTGGTGCTCAGGAAACATTATTATTATTATTATTATTATTATTATTATTATTATCAATGTTGAAAACATTTTTGCTGCTTAATAACTGTGGGATTCTTTGATTCATTTAAAATAGTAATAATAATATTAAAATGTTTTTACTGTCACTGTTGATCAAATAAATGCACCCTTGCAGAATAAAAGTATTAATTTATTTTAAAAATTGTACTGACTCCAAACCTTGATTCTAATTGGTAAATCGTCACATTCAGAGGTCTATATAAAATATTTATTAATTTACTAATAAAAGACGTACTGATTAATCTAATATAATGTACTTGACCCAATATTTAAGTATGTTATGTATTTTTACTAATCAGAGTATCATGCTGTTAGCTTAGCAACATGCTAACACCGAACTCTATTGAAATAAATTGAGTAAAGTCTCTTGTGTGCTTTCTGTGAGTTTCTGCCTGTGTATATCGTTTCAGTTCTGTCACTTACAAGGTTATATTTCAGTTAACTGGTTCACCCAAAAATGAAAATTCTGTCATTATTTACACACCCTCAAGTTGCTCCAAACCTGTATGAGTTTCTTTCTTCTGTTGAACACAAAAGAAGATATTCTGAAGAACGTTGGTAACCAAACAGTTGACGGCAGCCATTGACTTCCATATTATGGAGAAAGAAAGAAAAAAAATCATATGGAAGTCAATGGCTGCCAGCAACCAGCAAACTCATACAGGTTTGGAACAACCTGAGGGTGAGTGAATGGTTACAGCATTTTCATTTTTGGGTGAACTATTCTTTTAAGATACTCCCTTACAAGGCAGCTGCCTTTTACAGGCCGTAGGCCGTGAGTAGTCAGCTCACGGGCATTTCCTCTTGGTCTCCAGGTATCTCATCCTCTCATCCTGTGTGCATGTGTTAGTATGCGACTAGCGAAAGAGCAAGCGGAGACCTTTGGCTCCAGACTGCCTCCTCCTCAGTCCGGCCACAGGTCTACAGGCTGCTATAGCACTACAGCGAACAGATGGTGAGCACCACCCTATAATGGGATGACTAGCATTGCACCGTCCCTGCCCTGGTAACTGCTGGCCTATTCTGGCATTTTCTCATCCTCAACCCCCTCCCCACAGTGATGGCAGCTATGAGCTCTCGCACTCCTCCAGTATATAAATAAGCAGACAGAGAAGGCCTGCTTTCATCTAAATATGAATAGAATGAGAAGAGGGAGACTGAAGACCACAAGGGGGGCAGGGCCCGATATCTACTCCTCCCTACAGACTTCATTGTGACAACATAGACTTAGACTAGACACGGTCAAACACATTCAAACAATGACGTGTATTTACAGTCGTTCCCCAAAAGTTTTATTTCTGCATATTTAGCATAATTGTAGTGTTGTCTGGAAAACAAATACCTAAGATATGCTGCTTGCAATGCATTATGACTTACTTTCAAGACTTCATAATACAGGCAGATATTGCACAATGACACAGTCAATGCATCCAAGACAAGAAAGAGATAAAAACACACGCAGTGACATATTTTACAAACTGCACATCTGAAAGTGTAAACCTGCTTTTAACAATCAGATAAATTCCAATTAATTAAATAATCTAGATATCGCAATAATTTAAATAAAATCGTATTGGATGAGCTGCATTTGAAAAAAAAAAAAAAGAGCAATAAGTTATGGCAA
>NW_015549650.1:1905946-1915109 GCF_001515605.1 Sinocyclocheilus anshuiensis | reverse complement strand
CCCCCCCCCCCCCCCCATTACTTTAACTGATCGAAATAATTTAACCAATTTCAACATTTTGTAAGTTTACATGAGGTTCAACTCAAGTCAGTTTAAGATAAAACGATCATACTTTTTTGAGCAGTTGATTTTTTATAGTGTTGTAAAATCCTGATAAACACACACTTGGCAACCATAAACAGCCCATATTTAGAAATGTATTTAAAATATTAATAATTATTATTAATAACAAAAGTAACTTTTTACAATTTTATTTACAGTATTATTCACACATCCAAATTTCTATTGTGGCCAAAGCTATTTGCAAAACACTATTAAATGCTTTAGTGAAATCAGCAGTATTTGCTTTGCAGTAAATACTGCTTTAGTGAAGTATAGTAAAATTTAGTAAAATGTAGTCAATTTAATCAAGTATAGTACATTTATGAAGTGTGTAATCAAAGACTATAGAATACTGGCTGCTTGGATGAGCTGTATTTGAAACTATTGTAAAATCCTGATAACACAGCTGATAGCACACCTGTTGCTTAGCAACCATAAACATTCTATATTTAGAAATATATAAAAGTTTTTTTTTTATGCTTAAACATAGTTTTTTAAACTATGGCTCCATTTCTCAAAGCTCTACATACAAAACCAAAAAAACATGCAAAACGTCACACATATCTTGCAAAAGCAAACACTTCTTTCAAAACTATTTTAACTCTTCTAAAAATGATATTTTTGCGTAGTAACTCTAACATAATTAGCCACATACACGTCAAACTACACACAGATGTGAAAAATGTAAAACACTTCTCTTGTGTGTCTTTTGCTTGCTCAGAGTGCAGTGGAGTGCACAGGAATTTGTCATAGCTCGCATATATGAACATATACACTGTATATACATTATGAATGTACAACTGATGAATTTACACAGTTATGCAACTAAACTGAATCAATACAAAACTGTCTTGAGCTGTGTAATGACACCATTGACTTGTTAGAGCTGCTTTACAGCAGAATTTGAATTTGGATACTATTGTGAATCTGCTGTGCTTTAGAAATAAAGTTGACTTTCTGACTTGGCTTGTGTGCATATTCAGTGTGTGTGTGTGTGTGTATATGTGTGTATATATATATAGTTTTGAATGATGTGCGTAATGTAAAGAACTGTGTTCAGAGTTTTGCAAAATGCAAAATAGCAAACTGAGTTTAAAGCAATGTGCTGGTAGTTTTGCAGACTTGGTCTAAAGATTGGGTATATGAGTGAATGGTTTCACTGAGTGGGCCTCAACTTCCACTTTTAGTGTCTAAGCAATTAAAAAAATTATTACTAATAAATATAACTTTTTTCTTTAACCATCACTGTATTGTGCAGGGACACCTTTGTACCTTCATTACCCCTAAAAGGTGTATATTAGTACCTTGGAGTAGTAATATGTATTCTCCTATGGTACTATTATGAACCCTTGAGGGGTAACGAATGTAGAAAGGTGTCCCTTTGAAGGTACTGCCCCAGTGACAAACTCTTGTATCCCTAAACGTACAATTTTTTACAACAATTTCTTTTGTGAGAGTGTACCAAGAAAAATTCCTTTTGTATTCTGGGGCCTCTTTTAAAATCTCTAAAGTTTCATTTTGAAGTGTTTCACCTCTTGCAGGCTGCTAGAACAACCTTCCAGGCAAACAGCAATGCTTCCTCTTGTGGTAGAATAACAGAGAGTTGCTGATTAAGATGGGTTATGCTGAGAAGTGATAGCAGACGAGCAGTGTTACTGCTGCAGGAAACTCTGCCTGTTTCCTCCCTCGAGTCCCAGAAGCACAGTAAAAACAAAGCCATTGATTTGTGGATGGATTAGAAGATCATCATTTTACACCCAAACATAATGCAAGTCTGCTTTTTAACATCACTTCTCCTGTTAAAATAGCATTATGATACAGAAGATTGTTTGTATTTTCTGAAGATAATGCAACAGTGCTTGTGTAAAACTCACCCAGTGAGAACATAGCAAGGTTGTGGGTGGTTGCCAGGGTGTTGCTGTGTGGTTGTTAGGGTCAAATGGCCCATCTCAAAGTCTCCATGATGTTCAGGTCTCTAGAAGTGGCTTTTATGACAGTTTATCATGCAGGTGAAAATTGGTTGTCAACCGATAATGGTTTTTTGATGGTTGATGCCCAGTGTTGATGCCGATATCTTAGAGAGCAGATAGCCGATATACATGATATCACACTATTTAATTTAAAGATAATAAAAACACATGCATAATAATTACTGGAATTAAATTTACATTAATTTACAGTGACAGCTGAACTCTCCTGTCCTCATCTGAATCACAAAGAAAATGTTTATGCAGTCTACAAATGCAAACTTCAGACGATCTCACAGCTGGATTCGCAAGTTTGCAAGGTCTGTGAAATTAAATGTTTATTAGATATTCAAAGACTTGTTTAAATGATTTAAATGTTTGCTGAATGCTGACTGTAGATGAGAAAATATTATAGGTTTTACCTTTTAATTACTAATAATATAAAAGCAAACGCTATACTTTTATGAATATCATTTACTTTCCTCGTTCAACAGTTCCGTCTAATAATTTATTAGTCAAAAGTGTTAAAGGGGTCATATGACGTTGCTAAAAAAGAACATTATTTGGTGTATTTGGTGTAATGCAATGTGTTTATGCAGTTTAAGGTTCAAAGAACACATTATTTTCCACATACTGTACATTATTGTTTCTCCTCTATGCCCCGCCTTTCTGAAACGCGTCGATTTTTACAAAGCTCATCGTTCTGAAAAGCAAGGTGTGCTCTGATTGGCCAGCTATCCAGTGCATTGTGATTGGCCGAATACCTCAAGCGTGTGACAGAAATGTTACGCCCCTCACCATATTGTGATGCCCTGTCCCGGCCGGAGCGACGAGACAAAAACATTAAAACCCATTAAACGCTGTAGTATTGTTGCTGCCGCCGCCGCCATGTCGTGGAGACGCTGTGTGTTTCGTTGTGAAAGCGAAACTACTTTGTTTGGTCTTCCAAAAGAGGTGCACGACTAGAAATCAGTTGTTAAGTTGTATTTACAACACTGTTCCAGAACAGTTCAACCCAAATATTCAGATGTGTGATATATCGGTCCGCCAATAGTGAAAATCACAAGTGTGGTCACTTAGAAAAGTAATAGCACCCCTCTTCTCAACAAGCTGCTAGACTTGATGTATTCCATCTGTAGTGCAAATTGTGTGGGACAACATCAGTTTTAAATTGGAGGTAGTAAGAGAGAGTTTACAGAGTGAGGAACATGCGGCTAAAGCAGCAAGCTTTCACTGATGGCAGGGCACCTTTTGGTATGCGACCTTCCCTCTGCGGTGACATTCTCCACCGGGCCAAAAACAAACAGAGAGCACTTGCTCTAAGTCCCATCACAAAGCAGCACTGTCAGAGCAGATCAGCCCGCCACGTTCCCCAGCCCGGGCGTTTGTTCTCTGAGACCTCTGCTCGCTGTCAGGAGGGATGAACGTTAACGCTCCCAGAGGTCCGGCGAGTGCCACTGACAGGGGGTTTCTGCCTGCCCTGCCTAATGGGCACAGGAGCTGGAGCACGTCTGCGGCACAGGGAGCTCTGCATGCCCGGATTCGTCATTTATGAGATTTAATTTTTCCAAGAATGAGCCAGAGTCAGAGGTCAGTTGGTTGGAGAGCCGACCTGCTGACAGGTTGACCGTTCACGGGGGGTTAATGAGAGCGCTCGGCCAAGTGAACAGAACAAAGGCTGACGGATTACATGGACTCATTTGTTGACTAGAATCAATAACACCAGAACACCAGTCACTCGGACTCACATTTCCTCCTATACTCAGCACCAGAGGACTCTACGGAACGTCACACACAGGCTTTTTCAGCGCAAGTGATACACGCGTACTTTTTCACTCTCTGCACGCATGGCGGCTCACACTGCAGTGGGCGTCATCGATTTTGTGGCTCTTTCCACTTGGGTTGCAGCATTGTCACCGGCGGGCATAAGTGGGGTCCCTCTTTTATGTGCGTCCTTCTTTTTCCACTTGCCCACTCACTATTTCGGTTTAGCTTATTTTCTTTGGCTACTGACCATCACTAACAGGCAGATGACAATTGAGCCAAGAGCAGCAGTAAAACTAAAGTCATCAAACACAAAATAAGTGTGAGTGACCTTAATGGATTTATGAGCAAATCTCACAAAACCTGTTAAGAACATGTTCAGGTGGTATTTCACTTCAAAATCAAAAGGAAAAATAAAGTATATTATAATAAATAATGAATAAGCACTTTTACTCATTTGAATAAAAAAAAAACAATTACAGTATTATTACAGTTTCCTCACAGTAATTTTATATTAAAATGCTTTTACTGTTAAAAAAAAATTATATTACAGTAATAGAAATCTAATGAGAATCTCTGAATTAAAAAATGACTGAGAATTACAAAAATTACTTTAATATGCATTGCATATGAATTGTAATAGAATAAAACAATTTTACTGTAATGGAAATCTTAAACAAGAGTAATGACACTTAATGAGTAATTTCATTAAAAAATGCCAAAAAATCTTACTAAACCAGGCTTAATTTCATATACTCAAGATCTCTTTCTCTAGATTCCTCTAGATCAGGGTTTGTGAGTTAAAGTAAAGTGAATAATTAATTAAATCATAAAAATGTAAACATACTAAATCATTTAAAATCAAAACAGTATAAAGTTAGTTTAGTAGAATTGAGATACTAGCATAGTTTTTATTAATACTTTAAAAAAAATTTTGCATTTTCAATTTTTATTTTAAAGTCTTTTTTTTTTTGTTTTGTTGTGTTGTTTGTGTTATTTTTTTATTTTGTTTTTGTCATTTTTGTTTTGTTTTTGTCAAGTTTTTATTTGATACATTATTATAAATTCTTGTTTATTAATATTATTTATTTTAGTACATCAAGCTAAACTAAATGAAAATGAGAAATGCGTATTTCAGCATGTTTAATTAATTTTTCATATCTTTTATTTCAGTTCAGGTTTATTTTATTTCAAATAACACATTTTTATGGTTTTAGTTTTAGTTTAAGTGAACTGTAACAATCCTGTAACAATCTAAACAACATACCTTTAAAATACTAAAAAGAATAAACATTTAATTTGTTTATCTGCATGTCACGTCATTAACGTCATTGACTTCAAGTAATTATTTTATGTCAAGACAAACCGTCTGACAGAAAAGTTTGGGAATCCCTGATGTACACAATCATTGTGAACTATATAAAAAAAAATTATTCAGTCAGTCTACAACTAAACCTTCTCAAATTCTGTGTGTGTGTGTGTGTGTGCATTTGTTCCAGTGGAATGCCTCTGATATTGTTCAGCCTGATGAGGTCTGGCTAAAAGTTTTACTGAGGAAGTGCATCAGGACCTAGAGGAAGCCCTTACCAGTATCCGCCCTCTATCTACTGCACAGGGAAGGGGAAAAAGAAACGCTAATGCAAACACAACCACAGCCATAAACTGTCTGATTGAACCTGACACAATGTAGAGTGTTTACCTTTCACTTCTGAATGTTGATGGATTTTTATTTGCTTTAATGACATCATTATTTTTGTCCTGTATGTGTGCTCTCATGGTCTGAAACGAATGTTTTTGAATCAGAAAATCATTTCAGGGAGCCAAACCGTGACTTCAAACCTGAAAACAATGAAAGAGGAACTGAGAAATGCTATCTGGGCTTTTAGAGGTCTCGCTGCTGGTAGTGTTCAGCAGGCTTCGCTTCACAGCAGGGTGGACTTCACCGTGCCAGCAGAGTGTGTGCCAGCATTGTCAGCAATGTCAAAAAGATAAAGAAACAGGGGGGGAAAAGACAAAAGCATTATCCTAAATGACTGGGTAAGAGCTTAGAAGCAAAAAAAAGTCCACTAAATAATGAGCAAAAATCTGTGATTTGTAAGGGACGGTTTCTGCTTGCTCAGGATTAGTTTTATTGTCATGGAACTTGTGCTGCGAAGTAGTTTAAAAATGCAAAATAAATCAAGTAAGCCATGAATACCATCTTAATGTCAAGAAGCTACTTCTTTTTCATATACAACAAAAACAAAATGAAACATATGCTAAATGTACACTGTAAAAAAGTTGTAAATAAAAAGTTGTAAATAAAACTAATTTGTAAATAAAAAATATTATTGGATTATTATGTTTTATACAAGAAAGTACCATTTCAGTCTTACCTCAGTTTCGGAGAGAAAAGTGTTTCAAAGCCATTTTTATTTCAATGTACAGTAAAAAGTGTCTTTTGTGCTTGCCAGAAATTTACTGTAAAAATACAGTGGCAGTGTTTCAGGCATTATGGCATATTGGGGCATCTAGTCACAAAACCTTTTACTTGTTATCACGACAAATTATAAAATGATTAATATTTCTATTAAAATTAACTCTTGAGAGTACTTAAACATGTCCTACTTAAAAACTCTGATGATACATCCATGTGGAAAAAGTGCACTTAACTGTATTGAATGTGTACATTCATGATAATGTTTTTTTTAAAACACTTTTAAAAAGTGCACTTTGTAGTATACTGTAAAATGAAATATTTAAGTGCACTTTACATCATGTTTTAATAATCTTTTGTCATGCTTTAAAGAGATACACTCATCAAGATGTGTTCACTGACTAACAGACTTAAGTACACAATTATAATTTTAGCTGTATTTAAAGTTACATATTTTATTTCATATTTTTAAGTGTACTAAACTGCAACTTCATCATTACAAATGTGTTATTACAAATATACTTAAATGCATGACATACGTCAATAAGAAAGTATATTTTAGTTTGCGATAAATGCTTGTCAGTACATTCAGCAGTACACTTTAACCATATTTAATCATACTTTAACCAGACGATAGAAGTAATTAGGTAATTACATATGAAGATGCACTTGAGTGGGTCAAAATGTACTCTTAAGTTCGTCTAATTGCATTTAATATGTAAACTATAATGCATTTTCTTTGGATTGCAAGTAACATGCAGTACGTGTCACTGCATTCAAATCATTACATTCTGTTCACACCAGGCATAGTCTTTTTATTTCCTTAATAAGTACTCTTTTTAAGAGTATGCTAAAGTGTACTTCTTTTTCTCAAGGGCATGCTAACAGAATGCATCGATTACTGATGTTTACTGATGTCTGCATGGCTACACTATAGTGGCCTTGTAGTATAGAATCAGTGGTGTGAGTCAGTGGCATTTATCACATTTAAGAGGAACTTCCCTGTTTCTGATGGTATGTGAGCTTCCAAACCACTGGAAAGCACCCTGACGCTAATGTGATTACTGGAGGAATGCATGTTGGAAATGGGATGAAAATAAGTTTAAGGAAAAGACTAACTTCCTAAATTTCAGGGTCAGGTCTACACCTCAGTTAATTGCTTTTTTTAATCCATTACTAAAGACTTTATGAATGCACAGGATAAAATGAAAAAAGTAGGTCAAATTGTTAAAATATCAACTTCAAACTGTAAATGCAGGTTAATGAGATAACCATGTCACCGAGGCGGATTTCTAGAAAGCCATTAGCCTCCCGTAAGCTGTTCAGGATCATTTTTATAAACAGATGCACATTAACACAACAGCAGCAGTCACCCCTCAATAATTTGCATGGATATATGGTTCTGTCTAGAGGGCTGCACGGTTCCAAAGGATTTTCAGCATCACAGCAGTGTCTGCCCAAATTATGGGTCAGGAACAAGATAGTTTCCTTGGAATCTGTGCCCATTTCCTATTTGACAATGCAAAGAATGAGCCTTTCCTTACTATGGCCATTTCCCTCTCATATCCTGAGACCACCCTTTCCATCCAGGTTTGTTACAGATTTAACTGTTTCACCCCCCCCCCCCCCCTTAAAAAAACCCCGGGAAAAAGGCAGACAGCTCAAAAAAGTCTGTAATTCACTAATGCTATATTAGCTGATATTGACTATTTAATTGTGCATACTCATATTCAATATTTTTTACATTTAGATTGTTTTTGTCATAATCTACCACTAAAATCAAAATGTAAACTGTAAAATAATTTAATAATACCGCTGAATTAAATCTTTAGCAAAACTTGAAATTAATTTTCATTTTTCATATTGTACATCAGTGGTTCTCAAACTGTATTTCAAGTGGTACATAAATTAATTGGCTGATAAAAAATGAGAAATAAAAATATAAATAATAATAATTATTATTATTATAAATGGCAAAAACTACTTTGAATGAATAAACTAATATTAAACTTGGAAAGCTAAATGTATATTCAACCAAATAATCCATCTATTATCAGATTGATGGCTCAGTCAGACTGAAAAACTTTTAGGCAAACACCAATCAGTCCAACTGAGCTCAACCACAATGAAATTTCGATCTGATGAGATATGTTTACATGCACTATTTTGTTTTTGTCAATCCAAATGAATCTGATCCAATTTCAGATTCTGAAAGTTCTGCTCATATGAACCCAAAATTTTGCAATCAGATTTCATTCATTCATCAATCATCATACATGTCTTCTGTAGAGGACACCAGGACAAACAGCATGTAAATCAGACATTTTGGGGAGAAACAATATGTCAATAGGGAATGAAATTTTAGATCAATATTCCTATGAAATATGAAAATGTTGCCAAGTTATTACTCCCATTATTGCACTTTTTTCCATTACATGTTGCCCCAAGACCACATTAATTGCAAATTAGATACACTGTAAAAAAAAAAAAATCGGTGACATTTACGGTAAAATACCGGCAGCTGTGGTTGCCAGAACTTCACCGTTAAAAATATGGTAGCAACATTTTAGGTTTTACATGCTTAACTTAAAGTCACAATAAAAAAAACGCATTTCATTAACTGATGTAATGTTAATAAACCAGCATATTGAAGTACTAATATCTGTTTTGAACCATTGTAATACACTGATGACCACCAAAAACAGGTGGTGATGAGAAAGTAACATGATGAACCAAAGCTCATCACAAACAGCTCTTCCACAAGCTGAGAAGGGAAATACTAATATATATATATATATATATATATATATAGAGAAGGTGCACAGTGTTATTCACACAAACACTAAACACCATAATGGTAACACATGATACTGAAATAATGCAGTAAACATTAATTTAACAACATTAGATGTAA
>NW_015549650.1:1905305-1905813 GCF_001515605.1 Sinocyclocheilus anshuiensis | reverse complement strand
CACCGCCCAAATGTTCACGCAAAGAAAGAAGGCGTAACTTTTATTCTCGCTGTAGAATTGTTGTTGCCGCCGCTCCTTCGTCGAATCCGCCGGCCGCCCCGTTCTCAAGCCCGCCGGCCGTTCCTCGCTCAAGCCCCCGGCCTTTCCTCACTCATTTTACTGTAAAATTACATTAAATGTAATTACAGTTATTCACCGTATATGGTATGGAAAGTTACTGATAACCAATTAACAGGTTTTTACTGTAACATTTTTACAGTCTTTTACTGTAATTAATTAATTATTAAGTTATTAAGTAACTTAACTACTTAATTATTAAGTAATTAATAATTTTTTTAAGTGTACAATGTGTAGATACACGGTATAGAATGGGATTACCAATTTATGGATATTTTACACACATATAGCATTAAAGGGGTCATATGATGCGATTAAAATTTTTCCTTTCTCTTTGGAGTGTTACAAGCTCTTGGTGCATAAAGAAGATCTGTAAAGTTGCAAAGACTAA
>NW_015549650.1:1891436-1904726 GCF_001515605.1 Sinocyclocheilus anshuiensis | reverse complement strand
ATAAACACATTTCATTACACCAAATACATAAAATAATGTTATTTTTAGCAACATCATATGACCCCTTTAAGTTAAATAGTGAAAATCATCTTTGTACAAAGTTTGGTTAAAAAATAGCCTGAAACCTAAAAATGTATGATGATGGGAAAAAAACATTGTTTTTGCATACAAATGACTTTTCATGTCTATTTTTTAAAAAATAACTATGTCCTGGTGTCTGCAGAAGACATAGCATAAAATATGAATAAAATAACTTTTTTCCCCATTCGTTTCTTATGCTCCAAACAAAAATAAAAATTCACAAAACTAATCATTGTTTTTTATATGGTTCTCTATGGTTTTTTATGGAGGATATGATTTGTACATAAACACATGATCACAAGAAAAAAAAAAGGTCTCCATCAGTGATCTCTTTAAACAATGACCAATGACCTGTCCTTTAATAAATGAAAAAATAAATATATAAAAAAAAAGGAATTTAAATACGTCCACAATTTTTTATTAATTTTAATAATTTAAATAATTAATTTGACTAAATTAACTTGTTAAAATGACAGCCCTAATATACACATAACATTAAAAAATTATTACCCTTTTAACTAGGTTGCTGTTGTGGACTTGAAGTACAAAAAGTACAAAAAAGTTGTGTGAGTTCCTGACTAAGTGGGGGCATGCTGGGAGAAAACATCTTTTGGAACATGTCCCACTCTCTGGTCAGTTTGCTGGAGCCAGCTCACTGGCTTTATAAAGTGGAAAGTTTAATGAAGTAGCAGGCGAGGGAATGGTGGGGACAGTTCTCCGCGCACAGATGGCCCTTTGTAACTCCTGACACCTGCCAGCTGCCTGCTCTTCAAAATGATGGTGCTGGGGGGAGAGGGGACAGCCTCTCTTCTAAGCTGCCTACAGTGGCTGAGGTTGACCCCCTAACCCCTGGTGTCAGACAGGGCCAGCCGATGTTTTCTCTCCTCCCAGTGGGTCTCCAGCTCTTGTCTATGGCTCCTCACAATCCATGCAGTGGCCTGGGAGCCTGCCTGTTTTGGCAGCCCTTTGTAATTGTGCCGGGGATTAGATGGCCCGTGTTTCTGAGTTCATTATGGACTTGATGAATCAGTTCTCATAATATGAGTAATACTGATGCAGCTACTAGCACACTGCAAAGAACGGTATTTTTATACATTATAAAACAGATCCTGGATGCTGATTTGTCAATACAGTATTCCAGTTGTGCTGACCCCTGTGAAAGTATGTACTTGTAGCATACTTCAGATCTTGAAAGTATATATTTTTTAAAAACTGTACTTGCAGATAATATATTATTGAAATAAAGGGCCACTTAAGTGAACACTCTCTGCATTTTTAATGCACTTTTAAAAAGTGCACTTTGTAATGTCAAAAAAGTAAATTTTAAATCGTGTTAATAATCTTTTGTTGTCTTTTAAAAAGGTACTTGCTTTGCAAAATTTTGCTGATGTGTTTCTTGAAGGATGAAACACAATGTGAATGAGTACGTTTTAGTCTGTCTGTTACATCTGACACCTGTGACTGAGAAAGATGGATTGCTGTTTGCAAGGTAAATTGGGTAATTGCACTAAACGGTAGAGAGTGTTTTCTTTGGCAAGTGTTTGCTGCTTGTTTTTAGATATTAGCTGAGGTTTGCAGAGTGAGTGGAATCATTTAGAAGAGAGGATTTCAAGTAGTGTGAAAGTTACAAAGGAAAAGGCAAATGTGGGTAAAGTAGAGGTTTAAGTAGCACTGATATGTTTTTTAAGGCTGCATTTATTTGACCAAAAATAAACAGTAATATTGTAAAATATAATTACACTTTAAAATAACTGTTTTCTATTTGAATATATACATATATAAAATGTAATTTATTCCTGTGATGCAAAGCTGAATTTTCATCATCATTACTCCAGTCTTCAGTGTCACATGATCCTTCAGAAATCATTCTAAGGGTACGTTTACATGACAACGATTGTACTGAAAAACTGAAAAGTTCTTCTTTAAGGTTTCATGCACAGATGATTGTCATAACAATCCCCATTCACACAGATCTGCAAAAGCGACTAAAAACACAGCATTATGCATGCCAGGCCAGTAGTTGGCGATATGTTCTTCAATGAGATAAATCTACCTTAAGTGGTCATATGTTCGGAATCTTGTTCAGCACTATCAAGTTTAGAGACTGGAAAATCTTCAAGGCAACACATTTTATCTGATATATTGTAAAGTCTGTTTAGGTTACATCAGAGAAGGGTAATAATATACCCGCTCATGTAGGAAATGAGGTGGTCGATCAAACAGCATTAAAACACTCAGACATAGAGTTCAATGTTCCAATGAGTAAACTGGAAGTAAAAGGACTAATTAAAAGGTGCTGTAAATGAAATGTGGCGAAGAAAATGGGACAGTTAGAATAAAGGATGACATCTATATAATATTCAGATATTAGTTGGAAGTGAGATGGGAAGTTTTGGGAACAGAAGGGAAGACAGCATAATATCTTGTCTTAGAATTGGACACTGCACTTCATATCATTGGAAAATATGAATCTGGATGCTTTGTCAGATGTGAAACAGCTGGGCACGTTCTAATAAAGTGTAGAGGATATAAGGTAACACTTTAGAATAGGGAATGCATATTCACTATTAACTAAGAGTTTTTCTTGAACAAACTCCTAATTTGCTGCTTATTAATAGTTAGTAAGTTAGTTGTTGAGTTTAGGTATGGGGTATGATTAAGGGATCTAAAATATGGTAATGGAGAATAAGGCATTAATATGTGCTTTTTAAGTACTAATAAACAGCCAATATTCTAGTAATATGCATGCTAACAAACAAGTTAATATTGAGAATTGGTCCTTAAAATAAAGTGTTGCCGGATATGATAATGAAAGACAACAATTTACAGAGGCTCTTAGAATTATAGGAGCGTTCATTGAATAATCTGTTAAATAGATGCAAGAGTGTTCAACAACATACTGTTAACCCATTAACTGTCCCCCCCCCAGGCATGAAAGTGCACTATCCAAACTTAAATTGTTGTAATTTATGAACACTTTGGAATACAGACCTACGGTTGGTCTCTTTTTAAAGAAGAAAATCAGCCGATTATTGCAAAAATTGAATTTTTCAAAAAATAAAAGTATCAAAAAGTTATAGAAGTTTAAATTGACTGTAAATAAAATGCACTATATTAATTTTATTTTATTTTATATATAATAAATATTTTACATAACAGGTTTTACTCTAAAATTGGTATAAAATTAAAGCCTTATGTCTAAATAAGTTATGTTCCAAATTTGAAGTTGATATGAAAAAAATGTAGGTCCCTGTGAGATTTTATTTATACCACAAACAGCCACCGGGTGCCATCCAAACTCCTTTGAATTTTTTTAATGCATTTTTCTGTCACAAATGTCTAGATTTCTCTGTCAATATTACTTCTATCTCACCATATATGGAATCCTGAGACTCAGACCTTTCCAATGATACATGATTACTAAAAAATTTGATAGAGAAAAAGGACAACAAAAAAGAGCGCCAAGCGTCCCACAGGTGGGACGGTGACAGTTTAAAGATCTGAAATATCCAGAATTAATAATCAGGATTACAAAAAAAAATTGAGTTATTTTTCCCTCAACATCAGTGCTCCAAACTCCATCCCAGTATCAGAATATGCACCAATCGCCATAAAATGTCAAAGAAGAAGAAACAGTTGGCGTAACATTTTGTAGTGTAAAGAAAACACTAGTCTGCGCCTATAGACTGAACACATAACACCTGTGCCCATGAATTCACAAATTCACATTATAGAGATAATAACACTATACTGTTTTCAAAAACTTGCACTTTGAAACCTGTTTTAAAAAGTTTTCAGCTGAAAATGTTGTCGTTGTCTTATTATTATCAATGTTGAAAACAGTTGTGCTGCTTAATATTTTTGTAGAAAATCTATTATTTTTCAGGATTCTGTGCTGAATACAACGTTTATTTAAAACAGAAATGTGTTGTAACATTATAAAGCAGTAGATCTACAAAGACAGCAACTGTCCTACTCAAAAGTGCCTTATTAATTACTGTAAGGTAAATATATTATTTAGTAGAGTATTGACTATGTGCTATATCAGCTGTGAGTCTAGTTAGTTATTTTGAAATGTTGGGGAAAAAACTTTTTAATGCATTTTGACGCATCTAAGGATGTATTTTATGTCTATTCACATTTCAGACTGCTTCCCATACAGTTTGCTTCTAGAAAAAAAAAATCCTGTTTTCAAATATACCTTTATAAGGTTCTGTTGCATCCTTTAAATATTTACTTGCAATGTTCGCAATGAATATTTATTATTCCTGCAATGTCTGGCAAACATGTACTTTTATAAATCATGACGAACAATATCATGCATATAGGCTACTTTACACAAGAGGACCATTTTGGCACAACTCTACATAAACAGTTCAAATTTCTAGTTGTTTTTACTGGACAATTAAATGAAAATTAAAAATGTTTATATGTTGAAGAATTATACCTGTATTTGTAATCCAGTGAAATAAATGTTTAATCTCATTTAATTACAAATTGCTCATATATTAATGCAACTTAGATAAAACATAGACAAAACATAATTGTACTGTTAAATATAATTATACTGTTAAAATGGCTCATATTTTTACTATTTCATATGTATTTCATATTTTAAATACACTGTTCAAAAGTTTGAGGTCAATAAGTTTAAAAAAAAAAAATGTTACTGAGCAAGTTTACATTAAATTGATCAAAAGTGACAGTAATGTTACTAAAGATTTCTAATTTTTCTTGTTATCTACATTAAAATAGAATAGTGTAATAATATTTCATTATATTACTATTTTTCTGTATTTTTGTTTGAATCAATGCAGCCCTGGTGACAAGAGAATTCTTTCAAAAACATAAAAAATCGTACTGACCCCAAACTTTTGAACAGTAGTTTATATATTTACGAATTCATTTTCTAAAAAACATACATTTTACTGTAATTTAAAATAAAATTACATAAAATGCCATGTCAAACCATTAAAAAAAAAATTCCCTGTATATGGTGAGTTAACCTGATTAACAGGTTTGTAGTATTTTTACAAACAAACAAACAGTAAATAAAAAAAATAAATACAATTTATCTACCAGTTGACATATTTTTAAAGTCACACCACCCAGTCGGCCCAGATATGATGAGTATGTTTGATAACAGAAAGGTGCAATTTTTCATGTTCAAGTTTCCTGCAGCTCTTCAGATGTTTCCTTTAGAGCCGAACCTATGAATGACGGAGCTTTTGTGGAGAATCACAGTGTATAATGGTATGGGATAAAATAAGGAAGGGTGATAATGGATGTGGCTCTTTTGCTCCTCTCAGAAGGGGGAACGTTCCATCATTGGGCTCCTATAGGACTGCGGTGTGTTGCCAGAGACAGCTGGTTAGCTGCATCCTTTTCTACAGATCCCATCATCTTCTCACTGTGGGTCAGAGTAAATGAGTTCTCCCAGAGGTCAAAGGTAGCGCTCCCCTTCCCAGGAGTCCACCCAGCCAGAACAACATTCCCTTGAAACAGGAAGGGAGGGCATTGTCCATATGTTGTCTTCACTCACAGGGCACGGACCTGTTAGGCTGTGTCGTTCAGTTAAGAACTGCGAGGTGTTTGAATCCATACCTTTTAGGGAAGTTGAAATGCGATATGACATTATTATGCCAGCCTTTGTATCCTTAAGGATAAACTTGGCAGAAGAGCTCAAGTACGTATCCATATGCTGGTTAAACACCCCAAACCAAAACCGGGCTCTGTTCCAAAACCTAGCAAGCAGCCTTTCTGCCAACTACCTACATAGACATCCTGTCCGTACCTCAAAAGTGATTTAAAACGCAACTCAGGGCAGGTTTTTTTCCATTCATTTTCCCATAGGAATTTTAAAGAAATTCATTTTTAAAGAGTTACAAGCCGTTAACTAAACCAACCAGCAGTGAGGTGCATCACAGCATTACAACCTTTGATTTGTAGCAAAAACCATATGAAAATCAAACAAAAATACAAAGGTTAATGACTTTAATGAGGAAAAGAACTACAATCCCATAAAGCATTGCGATTGATAATTAAATAAAAAATGACAGATAAATATAAAACTATTAATTTAAAGATGTTGATTAGATATATAGAAACAAAATATTTCACATATATTGCACAAATTACATATATATATATATATATATATATATATATATATATTTCATGTGTGTTATATTTGCAGCAGCAATATTTCTTACATGCTCACAGCAGCATGTTGTGGATGTATTGGCAGTAGCAAGTCTCGATACTTGCTCTGCAGCAGCAGCAGCAGCGTAGCAGATCTATTCCGCCAAGACCAAATACATTAACATTGTCATGTACATTACCATGCCAATCCCTCCGAGAGTTGTCATGACATAAATATATATATATATATATATATAAGTAGTTCAAGAGCATTTCACCAGGCATTACACTGTCAAACGGGATTATTTAAAAAAATAAATTGAAATAAAGTGAGCTGATGCTTCATCTAAGCATATACCATCAATGTACAACCTTGTAGCTCACAGTAGGGCTGTCTTTGAAGGTTTATGAGTTATCATTAAAAATCAGTTCACCTATATGGAGAAAATTAGTGGTAATTTATACTTTCGGATCCCAACTGCTGCACTTTATAAGCATAAAAATACACAGAACATACAAATATTAAGTAAATTTGCTATTTTTAACTACATTGATTGATAACAGAGTATTGAATTAATTATCAGTTTATTTATAATCAGAATCCCTCTTGCAGCATCCGCCATCTTGGAGTTTCTTTCAGTGAGCTTGTCGCAATGCATTCTGGGATTGCCTTCTCTGCATATAACACATACTGCCTTGGAAACCAGCCATACCTAGCTTCTGAACACAGCCTTTATGTAGGAAAGGCACTAATGAATCCTCAGAATACTGTCTACGTAGGGAGCTCACTAGAGTGCATTAGTGTCTGCCCACTTTCTCAGCACCCTTGGCTCCAGAAGTATTTTTTCCATTGATTTTTCTCATAGGGATTTTTAAAAGTCTTTATTAAAGCCTTCTAAGCTATGAATCAAACCAACCAGCTACAAGGTGAATCACAACA
This sequence comes from Sinocyclocheilus anshuiensis, assembly GCF_001515605.1. Lineage (NCBI taxonomy): Eukaryota > Metazoa > Chordata > Actinopteri > Cypriniformes > Cyprinidae > Sinocyclocheilus > Sinocyclocheilus anshuiensis. The sequence continues at coordinate 1,897,564 of NW_015549650.1, read as the reverse complement.
TTATGGAAGCCCGCTTCTGAAAAAAAGCAAAAAAGGTAATTGCGAAAAAATCACTTTCCCTATGGAGAAAATGAATGGAGTTTTTACTTCCAGAGCCCGAATGTTGCGCTCTACTGGAACGGAGCCCTGGACATTCAGTGGCCACTGGCCATCCTGTTCGAATGAGCATCAGTACCAACTCGAGGTTTAACATCTCCAAGTCCTTGTTTTGGCCCACAGCAACAGCCGGCGTTCCACTTCAGCAAGACGGGCGAGCAGCCATGAACAACATCACTCCACACCCACCAATATCGCTTCTTAGAGAGTTTGCTCTGCATTATTGTTAGAGTCCAAATGCATACTGAAATAATAAATTACCTTTATTCAATTCCATCAACAACTGGTGTCAGCTTTTAACAGCACAAACTGACCTCAGCGGCAATGTCCCAGAAGCAAAGAGACGGAGCCATTTCTATTGTGACGGGGCAACAGGTGAGAGGCAGGTGCCCAAGCGACAAGCCCGCTGCTCAAATATGAATGAGTTTCTCCGTTGCTTAACTGCTGTCTTGTGGTTAGAGCAGTTTTAGCGCCAAAGAAACAGAAAACGGGGAAAGTATTTGTTATTTGTTAGCCAGCTGTCCAGTCAGTATGCAAGGAGTAGAAAAACTGTTCATTTAAACCTTGTAATGGGGTTTTCTATTCCATGTGGTTAGCTGTTTAAATATTGATACTCGATATGGTGATACAACCACTACTCAGTTGTATGGCCACAGGTCAGACAGCAGTACAAGAGCGTGAGTAACCCTAATAGCTCTTATATTTTAAAGAGATAGTTCAGCCAAAAAATGAAAATGCATAATTTCTTCATTTACTCACCCTCATGTTGTTCCAAACATGTATGAGTTTCTTTCTTCTGTTGAGCACTAAACAAGATATTTTGAGGAACATGTGTAACCAAACAGTTGCTGGTAGCCATTGACTTCAATAGTATTTTCCCCCCATACTATGGAAGTCAATGGCTACCAGCAATTGGTTACATTCTTTTTTTGTTCAACAGAATCAATAAACTCATACAGGTTTAGAACGACTTGAGGGTGAGTAAATGATGACATGACATTTTTTTTGGGGGTGAACCCTTTAAATAGTGTGTGATTTATTTAAAAAAAAAATGTTAAATGTCATAACTTGATCTTCTGTTAAAATGACAGACTTCTCTGTAGTGACTTGTCCAATCATTTCGTCCACTGAACTCCACCTCTTTAGTACATTTGACTACTAGCTCACATCTCATCACATTCAGATCTGCCTCTCCTTATGAAAATAAGTGTGCATTATTGTATTGAATCCGCACTCATAGTGTATACTTCAAAATTTTAAAGAATGTTTTTTAAAACTGTAATTGCAGATAATATAACATTATTGAAATAAAATGCTACTTAAGCATACCCTAAGAGAGTACACATTCATGATATGTTTCTTAACACACTTTTAAAAAGTGCACTTTGCAATAATGTCAAATTAAAAGTTAAGGAACTTTTAAATCATCATGTTTTAATAATCATTTGTCATGCTTTAAAGAAGTACACTTATTTTGATGTGTTGACATACTAAAGCACATTTAAAGTAGGGCTGTCAGTTGATTAAACATTTTAATTAATTAATTACATGATGTGGCGATTAATCGAATTAATCACAAATGAAATCTGGCTGTGAAAATACCCGCAAAAGATAATTTTAAAGCCATTATTGTGTTAAATGAGAACATTAAATTTATTACACACAAATGTTTAGGCTACAATGACCTAATATAAACTATGGAACAAACATCTCAAATACTGAAACATCTCAGTATTTATTTGTTCATACAATGAAAGTCATTGCCTGGTAACCAAATCAGCTTGGTTACCAACAGTCTTCAAAATACCTTGTGCAAAAGAAAGTAGGCTAAGTGATACAGGTTTGAAACAACATGAGGGTGAGTGAATGATGACAGAATGTTTATTTTTGGGTGAACTATCCTTTTTCTTTCTTTCTTTCTTTTATTTAAATATCTTTATGAGTAAGTTATTGAGTCATTCATTCATTCGGTTCGTTCAAACCGCTGATTATGAATGGGCCATTAAATCATTGGTTCACCCAATTCGTTCAAAACGTGGATTCATTCAGAAACGAATGAATTTCTTCATCTCCGCTGTGTGTTGCAGAGGCGCACAACAGTTCTGCTGTGGCTTTATAGGTAATATTTTGTTGGCAAAATTGTGCAACAACAGACAATATTGTATCTAAAATATAACACAATATTAACTTCCTATTTACTGAACTGTTGTATAAAATCATATTTGCACTCGAGACAAAAACAGCACTAGTGTGATATTGCTCTCACTGCTCGTGTTATCATATGATATAAATATGAGACAAAAACTCATACAGGGGCATTTTTTTGCCCCAATATATTAAACTTAAGGGGCATATAACTGCATTATAGGCTCCATCACGCAGTGAGTTGTTACCCTGCATCATGTTTGTCAACAGTCAACTGTATGAAATAGATGAAGATCAGATCTGGGGTGGGTGCGTTATTTGCGTTAACATTTTTCAATCGCGTTATTTTTCCGTAACTAATTAATTAAATTAACGCGCTAAAACGACAGCCCTAATTCAAAGTTAATATATTTTAAGTGCACTAAATTAAATTTTGCAAATGTGTGATTACAAATAGGCCTATATTAAAAAAACACGATAAGCTTTAATATAAATGACATTAAATTCAGTTTATCATAAATACTGGCCTATATATCCAGCAGTACACTTTAACCATATTTCAAAGACAATAGAACTCATTATGAATTTACATATAAAGATGTATTCAAGTCCTACTTATGTCAAAAACACTTTAAAGTTCAACTAATTGCAAGCAACTGCAAATATTATGCAATTAAGTGTCCAATAACATTACATTCAGCTTATACTTTTAAAGCACTATATTTCTGTAATAAGCAAGTCTACTCTGTTTAAAAGTATGCTAAAATGTTCCATCCAATCAACAGCTTATGAACTGAAGCGTCCCACTTCTTTTTGATAATCTGTTTCACTCAATACAGAAGAAAATATCTATCACCTTCTGTTACGTCGTCACCTTTAGATATAGGTCTGGACAGCTCTGGATTACAGTAAAACACAATTCACTGAGCATCAATTTAACATTAAGCCAACCATAGCCATCCGAATTATTATCATCATCATCCTCATACCCTATTATTTCTAAGATGTTTTGAATGGTTTTAGCATGTTGCTATCCAGTTTCTAGGTGGTTAATTACTAGCCCAAATTGCTAATACTTATGGGCCTTTCCAATAATTATTATTATATAATAACTAGCGGCTATATAAGTTATAGCATTAGCTATCACAATAAATGACAAGTGCATTTTGGTATTTATTCTGCTTTTGAAGTCTTAGTATTTAAAATATTTTTGACCACAGGATATCATGGCTTGACGTAATTTGGCTATTCCTAAAGCCATAATTGCTTATAAACCCACCGACTGCACGGGGAATTTGTGTGGAGGGTTAAAGAGCTCTATTTGTGAATCATGTCAAAGTTTGCCAGCTACGAAAGAGAGGGTCGCTCCTCTCATGCAGCGCATTTGAACTCTGTGACTCTTTCAAATGAATATGCGCATGTTTTGCAATTCAAGGAGGCATTTAGGCCTATATAAAAGGCTATAATTTATTTTTTTTAGAAATATACTCTGCTCTTGCACTTCAACTTGATTACTTATGATACAGAAATTTAGAGAAGAAAGAGAGAGAGAGAGAGAGCAAAAAGAAACAAAGATTATTAAAGCCTTCTCAATGTTAGAAGCCAGCAAAAAAGGTAAACACTGCGACGTCCACTAAAACTAAAGTAGCAAAATGATTTCAAATTCATATCTGCTTTGACCTAATTGTGATATTTGGATAAAAAGGTAAATAAAGTAATTTCTGTCTTTAGAAATGGCGAGTTTAATATGTTTATCCAATGCATTAAGCTAGGCTATATATATATATACTGTGCTGCAAAGGACCCAGTGCTCCTGCTCTGTTACTGAGGGAAACATGAAAACAGAGTAAGTGTGCCCTCGTGTGGTTCCCAAAGGTGCAGTCTGAACACAAATTCATCTCATTCATTCTTGATCAAATATAGCAACTCTGAAGCTCTCGATAATAACACCACTAAAGTAAAATTAAATGTAAACGGACTCTTCTAATGTATTACCGCGATAGGCAATGAAGGTGGCATCCATCCAGCTCCTCTCCCACCTTAATGTTACTTCCTTCACGTCAAATAACCTTGCATGTAAACATTAAAATAGTCCAACTATTTAGACCACATTTCGTAATTTACTTTGACTGTATGCCTGAAACCTCACCGCACATTCGTCAAAAATAAGTTACAAATATTCTACATTTCACTTCGACACCATTTAAACATCTGAATACCACTGCATCAGATCAAATATCCAACCAAGTGGTATTTATTTTAAAGGAATTTGCATGATGCTTTCCACAAAAACATTAAGTACCCATTTTCAGAATTAATAATGTTAAAATGTTTCTTGAGCAGCGAATCGGTATATTATATGATGTTTTTTTTTTTTTTTGATAAAATAAATCCAGTCTTGGTGAGCTGAGTGACTCAAAAACATTCAAATTCTTACGGACCTCAAACTTTTTTTTCCAGTAGTGTATATTATTATTGATATTTTGTCTAATACAAATTCAATTTGTATTTCAAATGTGGCTAACACCATGATTCGTTATTAGATATCTGCACACCCATCCAAAAGTTTAAACTTTACGAAGCCAATAAGACACACAATAAGAAACACAATGGACACCGAGTTGAAATTTAATAGGACACGCTGTAAAAATGGTCAGATTTTGATCAGAACAGCCAAAGACGGCATACACTACCCCTGGTTGCATAAGTCTAATTTTCTTCAAGGCCGGCATATCATTCTCTTTCCAAAAGAGAGCTTTTGAAAAGTTATCTGATGCTGTCTGGATCTAGTTACACAACACAGACTCTAAACGGCCAGACATCACCTGTGGCTCGGTCAAAACAGACCCTGACTGCTCAACGGAAAGCTGGATCCTTTGTGACGAGGCTTTCACAAGTGTCTCTTTTCCAGGGAGCACTGAGCAGGTTGGCGTGTCTTTTGTGGTTCAAACACACCTATCAGGTGGCAGAGCAGCCGTCACCTGCTGTTTCACTATTGACCTCCACGTGCCATCTGCTACACAACACAAAAAATACAGTCCCATTAACTAGACAGGGAAAGTTGAGACGGCTGACTTGTGTTGTTATGGTGTAGTTAAAACAGGCTGTGCCTCTCCTCCTGCTGCTCATTAGAAATATATGAGATGCTGTATAATTACTGCAGCAGCAGGGCTGAATTATGACTGTCGCCAAGAAAGAATTATTATGCACTGGAGTGAGCAACAACAAAAACAGTAAGACACACACACAAAATCTGTTTTCAACTTTATTTTAAACAAGTAAACAATACAAAAACCCTTATGTAAAGCGGAAACAATTGTATAAAAAAAAAGTACAAAAATTTCATGCAACATACAAAACACATATGGACTTCAAATAATAGAAAATAGAAATTAATACCAAAGTGTGGTCAAAAATTGGTCGACTTTTTGGATCTTATTTCGATTTTTTTGGTGTTTTTGTTGTCCCTTTCTTTTGAGGTGTAGAAAACTCTTTGTTGCATAAATCACAGACCCAGCAACCTGTGAGTGAGAGAAAAAAAGAAAAAAATTATATGGAATATTGGCCTTTTGGACTGTTCAAAAATATCCCTTTGACAGGACACATTTATATTTATATTTACACTCACTAGCAAAAATATAAACCAATATTTGTAAAGTCTATTATAACAAAACTACTTAACACTCACCTAAAATAAATAAATAAAAATAAATAAAAAAAGCCCTTTTTTTGTGTTCCAGAGTTTATTCTCGAGACAGTAGTCCTTATTTGTCAGCTTAACATTATTAACCTTTTTTTTTTTTTAAAGAAGATAATATTTTTATTCAGAAAGGGTGCATTAAATTAATCAAAAGACTTTCACATTGTTACACAATATCACATATATA
>NW_015549650.1:1887350-1891355 GCF_001515605.1 Sinocyclocheilus anshuiensis | reverse complement strand
TATAATGTATCCGTATGCATCAAAATGTATAAGTAATGGCTGCTTAAAATTCAGCTTTACCATCACAGGAATAATTTACATTTGAAAATATACTCAAGCAGAAAACGGTTATTTTATTTTAGTTATTTCATTTTAGTAGACTAAAGACTGGAGTAATGATGCTGAAAATTCAGCTTTGCATCACAAAAATAAATTACATTTTAAATTATATTCAAATATAAAACTTATTTTTAACTGTAATAATATTTCACAATATTTCTGTTTTTACTGTGTTTTTGATCAAATAAATGCAGCCTTGGAGAGCAGAAGAGATTTCTTTTAAAAACATTAAAAATATATCTGTAATAACCCCCCAATCTTTTGAAAAATTGTATATATGCCAGTGCATGTCATAAACGTTGACCAAATGCACCCGGGCAGATATATGCTTTCAATATTTAATACAGATTTTCTCTTCTGGGAAAATACTACAACTCATCCTGCACTTACACAGATTTTTGTCCAATCAAATTCTCTCTATGGTGAGAATGTCTGAATGTCTGTCTAGATAGGAACTATACTCTCTTTCCGGCGTAATAATCAATAATCAAACTTCTGTCAACATAACCAACTACACAAACTTAGTGCCGGTCACGTTGGAAGTTACCTAGCTGGGGAATATTTTCAGGTGCTGCGTAATATCATTGTGCCTGCTGCACCCATGGTACGGCAGCAAAGTTCCTTGATTATTACGCCGGAATGAGAGAATCACTTTTCATTTTCCATCAGAAACTCTTTGGTCATTTTTGAGCGAGATGCTAACGGTCTAATCAGATTCAATGATCTATGCTAAGCTAAGCTAAAAGTGCTACCGCCAGACCCGGAGATCGGCTGAATGGAGTCGAAAAACGGTAAAACTCAACTGTTTAACTCTACGGGAGTTGGAAAATGAGCCTATTTTCAAAAATAGTGGCGTGTTCCTTTAAGACTGGTTTTGTGGTCCAGGGTCACATATGAGAAAGAATGTAAGTCAGAGACTCACCCAGAGGAATGGAGTCCATGCCCACACAGAAGGTGTGGAAACCTCGGTCACACTTGTCACAGAACATCATCTCCTCCTCATGGTGCGGCTGCTCGCACACGGTGCACGTCTTGCACTCCATGCACTGCCAGGGATACATCTTGATCTGGGACACCAGCTCCACACTCATGTCCAAGCAGGACGGGTGACCTGAACACAAAGTCAGGCCTCTCATCAGCTCTGATATACTCACAATGTCACACACGACCAGAGCAATCCAACAGGTTCACTCACTTGAGATTTCGATATCATAACGGTTTCTTTAATCAAGACAATAGAGACCGTGACCCTGCGTCCTTCAGTTAACATTTTTCGATGAAGTGAAGGAACAAACATTAGCAGTGTGGTATAAAGAACTTAATCCTATAAGTTAAACATATCTTGATTTGATTGTTCTTTTAGCACTTGTTTTAAACTATGCCGGCTAAACTGAGAACTAAACAGATAGTAAACTCTGCATTAGGCAGCGTTTGGACTTACCGCTGTTCTGGCACTGGGAGCAGTGGATGAGAGCCTCCGGTTTGCCTTTCCTGTTGGCCTCCTTACCCTTCTGACATATGCCACATATAGCATTGGGAATGACCTTAGGCTGCAAGGGCAGAGTAACGCTATAAACGCCAAGGCAACCAAGGTCATACACACCATGTGATATTATGCTTGAATCAAAACCACTATGATTTTTAAAATTAAATTAGTAAAAATACCAGAGTAAACTGGATGCAGGATCTTAAAAAGGTATTAAAATAGCCTAATATTTAAATTTTAAGAATGGTTAATGCATATAATGTATAAATACACAAGCAACAAAGACCAAAAAAAATAATAATAATAATTTGTCACATAAATCACGATAAAACACTACTGTTCAAAAGTTTGGGGTCAGCAAGATTTTTTTTAAAGAAATTAATACTTTTATTCAGAAAGAATACGTTAAATTGATAACAAGTGACAGCAAAAGACATTTATAATGGAACAACAAAAGATTTTTGAACTTTCTATTCATTAGAATCGTGACAGTTTTCCACAAAAATATAAAGCAATATTTTCAATATTGATAAAAATAAATGTTTCTTGAGCAGCAAATAAGCATATTAAAATGACTTCTGAAGAATCATGTGACACTGAAGACTGGAGTAATGTCTATTAAACAGAAAACTTCATTTAAATCGTAATAATATTTTGAAAATATGAGCTTTTTCTGAATTTTTAATTGTATTTATTTTTATTTGTAAATAAATGCAGCCTTGGTGAGACTCTTTTCAAAAACAGTTGTTACCAATTCTTACTGAACCCAAATTTTTTAACAGTAATGTATTTAATTTACAGTATTTATATCAAAACTGACACACTATATGACCACTTAAATTAATTCAAAATCTTGAAGACCATTTCAGTAAAACAAAAACACGCAAGAAAACATTTTTAGCAATGCAGAAAATATTGCAATGTTCAAAATTCGTGTGCTTTGGGTAGAGGAAGCTACAAAACATATTTAACAATAATTACATACATATTTGCTACAATAGATAATCCAAAGAAAGGTGTTTCACCCCAATAAACAAATTGTCAGAAGCAAAAGCCAATGTAAAGTGTAACATAAGTGCATAAAAAAACCCCCACACAAAATAGAAAATGTTCTTGTGCTACTTGTAACAGACTTACACTTTCATTCAGTGCTCACAGTCATTAAGAAATCTCTCTACAGTCTAATTTCTTTAAAACCTCTTTATTCGAAAGGTTACTCTAAATACTGACATGTCAAAGGCCCTACCATAAAAACGGAAAAAAAGCAGTGACAACATTGTGGAAAAACAAACTGAGGCAGAGCCAGGCTACAGGTTAAAGTCACATTTAGATGTTAGTCACAGTAGGAAAATATCAGCTGAACTAGGAGAATTACATTTAAAAAAAATATATATGTATATCACATAACAGGAACAAGAACATTTAATGTTGTTTAACTACAAACACTCTTAACAAGACTCGAGAGATTGCATGAAAGAGGGATGGAAATCAGCCAACAGCAAACTGTACAGTGAGAGGATCAACAGAAGCTGTACCTACCGTCTTCTAAATAAATGAAGGCTTTCATATGTACTGCAGTACATGACCATGCACCGCATTCAAATTTCCAAAACACACTTATGGCAGCCTCTCTGATATCATGGCCATATTAAACAACAACAACAAAAAAAATCTTCCTATAAACACAAGATTATGAACTGCAATAGAAAACACCTTAAGCATGTAACACTGTTCACCCCAAAGATGACAACTCGTTCAAATCATATGACTATTAGGTAAGTCCATACCACAACTATAACAAGAAGAACAATGCCATTGGGATCACATTCAGAAAGATTTCTTCCAGCATATGAACGATATAAATATTGACAGTCAGTCAGAATCCACCTGACTTTAAAGAGCTTGAGCATTTAAAGCAGCAGACGACAAAACTGCAGCATGCTTATATAATAAACAGAACGTTATCGTCCACTGGTGTGGATGCTAATATAGTTTGCTATAGTTATATATAATAGTTGTCTCTCCAGTTATCGTCCTTGGTGTGAACAGGCCTTTAATCTTGACGAACTTAAATAGTTTTAAAACTCAAACCGTTTCGACCAATAGTGTGCTACATTAGGCGCGTTTCCATTACCCTTCAAATTGCGCAAATTGAAATTGCGAATTGAAAATACGCCTAATGGAAACTCGTCAATTCCGCAAAAACGGCCATATATCGCAAAAAAAGTTTTTATGCTCGCATGAGGTGGTTTTTCAGGCAATGCGAAAAAGGAACAATTCGCAAAACTGCAATGGAAACGTTTTATTTTTTTCGCATTTACAGGTCACATGGCGTATGTAAAAAGTCATATGATCATTCTTCAATGTACTATAACCTCCAAGAAACACTTCATACGTGGCAAGTCTCCAGTATAAGGGGC
>NW_015549650.1:1880557-1886583 GCF_001515605.1 Sinocyclocheilus anshuiensis | reverse complement strand
AGGCGCGTTTCCATTACCCTTCAAATTGCGCAAATTGAAATTGCGAATTGAAAATACGCCTAATGGAAACGCGTCAATTCCGCAAAAACGGCCATATATCGCAAAAAAAGTTTTTATGCTCGCATGAGGTGGTTTTTCAGGCAATGCGAAAAAGGAACAATTCGCAAAACTGCAATGGAAACGTTTTATTTTTTTCGCATTTACAGGTCACATGGCGTATGTAAAAAGTCATATGATCATTCTTCAATGTACTATAACCTCCAAGAAACACTTCATACGTGGCAAGATTTACATTTACATTTACATTTAGTCATTTAGCAGACGCTTTTATCCAAAGACGCCCAATGGAAACTCGTCAATTTCGTAAAAACGTAAAACGTAAAAAAGTTTTTATATAAGGCTATAAGGGGCTTTCCTACTATTAATGCTTAGACAATTTACACTGCACATGTCTGCGGTGCAGTGTGGCTCTGATACGGCCACTGAAGCTGAGCTCTAGTCAATGCTTGTGTTTATTCCAGCCGCGCCACACACGTTTCTGAAGCGGCTCGCTGTGCTGCTTCTGTAAAGATACACGTTTACACCTCCTTTGAATAAATATAGCCAAAATCCATTAAAATCCCACCAAAATCCGTTGCCATGACTTATCGCGAGAGGCAAAAGGTTACATTTTAGTCGTATAACATTGGTTAATGGAAACGCCGTCATTTCACAATACGTTTTTATCGACATTTATAAAATATCGCCAAAGTTTTGCGCAAATCCGTAATGGAAACGCGCCTACTGTCACATGACCTTATAACATTACATATGAGTGCAGTATAGTTCTCATCCTGCAAAATAATGGATATTATGCCATTCTAAAGTAAATTCCATTTCATTCTGGAATTCATCAGACTTCCGTTAGAGTGCAATGCATTGTGGGAAACAGTGTGCACTGTAGTGTACTGGCAGAATTCTTTGACATATGTAGCAGGTCATCCGGATACTTATGCAAACAGAAAATCGTCCTACTATGCATACTGCTGGAGAACAGCCTGGGACAGTTTACACTGCTCACACTTCCTGAGAAAACACAGCTACGAGGGAAACTAATAACAAAGATGGGGCTAAAATGAGCCTTTAGCTGGGGTGTATTTTAAAATTGTTTAACTGTCCAATAACAATATGCAAACATTTTTTCCCCACAAGAACACGTTAGAGAAGAATGAACATTTTCAACCAAGAAAATTTAAACCATCGGAAAAAATGCACCTATTGCACAAAGCATAATTTAAGTACGCAGAAATGTAATGCAAGCATATGCGGGCAAGTTATTAAATAATTTCTTGTAATATAACACTGCCAAATTATTGTGTAGTGTAATTTACTTTGTATAAATTTTGTTTTGTATTGTGGATAATTTGTCATGTGTAAAGGTAAACCTTTTGTTGATCCAGCAAGCATTTTGACAAGAAAAAAAAAGCAACTTACACAATTTAATCAGAGTAAATCAAAGGAAACACAGATATGAAGCATATTTAAGGTGCCCATAGAGTCAGTGTAGAAAATCACTGATATTCAGTTTGACAATGTTATACCAAACAATAGTTTGATAACCATTTCATGCCTGAAAGAGAGTAAAGCATCACTAGGCTGACAAATAAAGCTAACTTTAAAAGTGCACTCAGTAAGTTTGTTTAATGGTTAAAGGCATAGTTTAAAGCAGGGCTGTCCAAACTCGGTCCTGGAGGGCTGGTGTCCTGCAGCGTTTAGCTCCAACCCCAATTAAACACACCCGAACAAGCTAATCAAGCTCTTACTAGGCATAGAAACTTCCAGGCAGGTGTGTTGAGGCAAATTGGAGCTAAACTCTGCAGGACACCGGCCCTCCAGGACCGAGTTTGGACAGCCCTGGTTTAAAGGATATTAAAGGAATAGTTCACCCAAAAATGAACATTTTCTTTATTTATTCACCCTCATGTTGTTCCAGACCTGTATGACTTTTTTGTCCATAAAATGGAAGTCAATGGTAACCAAAACTGTGGTTACCAACATTCTTCAAAATATCTTCTTTTGAGTTTCACAGAGGTTTGGCTGAACTTCCCCTTTAAGACTATCAGCGTGGATTAATGACATTTTATAATAGTTGGAATAATTATTTTTAAAGTTTTATGAAGACATATGATAACTTTGTATGGTGCTTTCATGTTTTTTTTTTTTTTAATGGGGTCAGAATTGTTTTGCAATATCCAAATAAATAGATTAGAATTCACAAATAAATATAAAAAGATTCACAAAAAATTAAACCAATGCACAAATAAATAGAATGATATGCACAAATATATGTTAGGAGTCTCACAAAAAAAAAAAAAAAAAGTTATCACAAATAAATAAATTGGACAATTACAAATATATTACTTTGTTTATTTGTGAATTTAATTCATTCCTTTTTTATGAATTCATATTTTTTCATCTTCTTTGGAGCTTGGCATACAGCTGCTGCTAAATGGAAAAGAGCTTTTGAAAATGTGCCTTGAGCACTGCAAACATGCTTGGTGCTTCTTTTATTGCTATTACTAGTAACTTGGTTGGGTTGCAACACCCAGCTGGTCATGTGATCTCAACATTGCGGCACCAATAAGGAGACGACTCGGTCCATGTAGAACAGGGGTCACCAAACTCGGTCCTTAAGGGCTGGTGTCCTGCAGAGTTTACCTCCAACTTGCCTCAACACTCCTGCCTGGAAGTTTCTAGTATACCTAGTAAGACTTTAATTAGCTGGTTCAAGTTGGATTAGGGTTGGAGCTCAACTCTGCAGGACCGATTTTGGGGACCCCTGATGTAGAAAATATTTTTTTACTGCAGTCTTCAGTCATTCTCCAAAAGTCATATTCAATTCTTTTTTTTCTTATGATTATACATTTGTAAACCAAGGAAAACATTACTGAGTGCACCCTTAATATTTCTTTAATCGTTTCATATCTATGGATTATTAGCACTTTTTTTGTGTTTAGCAGCCAAATTAAACTGCTCACATGCCCTTCAGTTTAACCGACAGGCAGGTAGCGAGATAAATAGAGGTATTTTAAGCTATATGAAGTACTGTTCATTTTATGAGTGTATTTACCTTCACAAGTGCAACACCGCGCAAAAAAACAAAAACAAACAAAAAAAGCCCTAAACTAACAGCAGTACCACACAAAAATGTTATTGCTCCAAAGGTCTGTGCTGAACACAGGAACTGTCACTGAGTTTCCTGGCACTGAAAAAAATGAGTGCCAGTCTTCAACCGGACAACAAGTTCCATTGACACGTGCAGTCCCGATCTATGACCACCAGGGGGAGAGTGTGTGTGTGTGTGTGTGTGTGTGTGTGTGTGTGTGTGTTTGGACCATGTACTGATGATCAAGTCAGAAGAAAGAGGACTTCTCTGCTGAAAGTGCTGGAAAAGAGGGGTGGCGAATAGGGGAGAAGAGAGGTGTTGGGTTATTTTAAAAAAAGATCAGGGGCTTTTTTCTTCTACCTTGTACCCAGGGACAGATTTGTGTTGGACGGAGCGAGGAGTGGCATCTTTGCTCTTGACTTTGGATTGAATTCCACTGTCTTGGCTGTCTCCTTCTGAAGTGTTTCCTGATGAACTGTCCTGTAAGTGAACAAAAAAACAAATCATTTAATACACTTCCTATTATCCACGAGTCATTTTTTCCCCCTTTATAGATGATGTCCCCTTTCATATAGAGACCACTTTTCATGATCCAATTTATTCCTAATGGTTAAAGGCTATACTACTATAGAGTATTTATTAATATTTTGAATTAGCTTGTCTTTTCATATTTTTTAGTTTTAATTTTAGTTTCAGTTTTAGCACTTTTATTATGTGCTTTTGTCATTTTCATTAGTTTTTTTTATATGTAAATTTTGCCTTAGTTTCTATTTCAGTTTTTGTCATTTTAGTAAAAAAAATTAAAAATAAAGAAATGTTGCTTTGGCAACTAACTGAAATAAGTTTAAGTTTTAAATATATTCATATTTAGATTTCAGCATTATTTCAATGATCAGAAATGATTTGCAATACTTTTAGTTAACATTAATAATACTTGTCCTAGCCTACATTTTTCCTCTTTGAATACCACTTTGGATTTTGGAAATGTCAGATTACAAAAGTAAATTTTATTGCAAACATTGTTTCTTATTCACTTTAAAGTGAATGTGAAATCCAAATGGACCCATTTATACACTTAACTGGTCTTCCATGCATGTTTTTTTTTTTTAAAAGCTCCGTCTTTATTCTCACAAATTGTATGTAACTTAATTGCTTTTGCATCTAAATTGCCATTTTTTAAAACCCTTTTTATTTCTCAACCCTTCTAACCACCTGCCTCCACTATGAATAATAAAATACTGCATGAAATGAGTCAAAATGAGTCAAAAAGTAACATGAAATCAACTTACAGAGGAACCTTTATTTTTTTTGCCGTCTTCTTTTCCATCCTCACCATCATCAGAATCACCATCACTGTCCAGGGCAGGCAGCTCTGGGTCCAGTGGAGGCTCGTATAGAGCTGTGTTCAAGGGCAAGTAGCGGAGCTCATTTGGAGAGTACCTACAAACGTGGATGAGGCAAGAAAAACCCAGTCAGAACGCGGAACGAATTTAAGGCTTGCGTTGTTCTCAAGTACAGTGGAGGATAGAATTCACCCTTTGTAGTACTCTTGGAACTGTCCAGGAATGAGGGCAACTGGGTATGGACCAGTCCTGGTTCTTTCTGGAGGGAGGACTTTGTATCTTCCTTGAGGTACCTGAATAATCTACAGGTAAAAGCGAAAAAGTGAACAAGCAATGAGACCTAGAAAAAAAAGTGTGTTTTCAAAATTGTTTTTGAGGGGGGGTTTTTTGTCTACTAAAAGGTTTTTTTTTCTATCTGTCACAGCCTCGTTTTCATTCATATCACAAATGAAACATGGCTCTATCCTGACTCAAGCCTGTGTTATACTTTCCGCATGAGCAATCCGGACGCTTACAGCGCGGACGCGGACTACTTGTATTTATACTACCGAAAGCATACGCTGATGGTCTGCTCTGCATGATGTGTAGTAGATCGGCTTGAACAATAAACAAACATGTGAACAAACAATTGCCCAGAGTTATTGTACATCTGGCTGTCTTTATATTGCTTTATCGACGGATTGTACAGTACGAGTAGCAACGGGCTTCTTCACACAGCCAGCGCATGCGCAGTAGCCTACTGACCAAAAAATGGGAGGCACGCGGATATCCGCGCAGAGCCTTCGCGCACACCTCTCCGATGACGATTTTTACATCACGCATACCATAGCGGACCCTAGCGGACTCGCGGACGCGGAAAGTATAACACAGGCATAAGGTCTATAAGTGGTTGCTTAGGTGTTCAGAGTCATTGCTAGGTGCTGCCAGGATATTGTTAGACAGGTCCTAGGGTTTTCTGGGTGGTAAAGCAGTTTTACATGCATTTTACACACCGCAGTACACAATCAGATTAAAGAATACGAGCACATCTTACATGTGTTTGAAGGTCAAAATAAGCCCTCCTCTCCTCCATCCGCTCTCGGTTGAAATTACTGTTGAATTCAGCAGCTTTTTTCGCTGCTTTCTTTATGTACTCGGGCACTTTACTGGCTTCAACTTTTTGAGGATTCTGTTGCTGCATTTGCTAAAAAAAGAAAACAGTCAGACCATTAGGACTCACAGATTTTTAGTGAAGTACAACCAGTATTAATCATTATTCCTGCATACACCAGCCTTTACTTATATATATATATATATATATATATATATATATAATTTATCAGCAAAGCATTTTTTGATCAAAAATACAGTAAAAAAATTTTTTAAAATATTTTGTATAATATTTTGAAATATTATCATTTCAAATTGTAATCAATTCCTGTGATAGTAAAGCTATATTTCCAGCATCATTACTCCAGTCTTCAGTGTCACATGATCCTTCAGAAATCATTCTAATATGCTGATTTGCTGCTCAAGAAACATTTATTATTATTATTATC
>NW_015549650.1:1848123-1875942 GCF_001515605.1 Sinocyclocheilus anshuiensis | reverse complement strand
TTCAGGGTTACTTGATAATTACAGACAGTTGTGTTGGAGCAGGGTTATAACTGAATTCTGCAGGACAGTAGCTCTCCAGGAGCAGGGTTGGAGATCCCTGCAACAAAGGCTGCGTTTCACTTGGCATTAACATGCGATCACCGTGCAGACACGATGGCTGGATTACGTTTACATTACACTGAGATCCGATCACAATGCATCCTTGACTGGACCAGGACATGCTGACCGGATAACATTCAGATCAGAAGCGCGTTGACACTTGTCTTTTCAATGTGTATGTGGACAACAACCGGATACAGTTTGCATGTTAATGCCAAGTGTAAACGCAGCTTTTCCCTAGAGTAGGGGTGCCAAACTCAGCTCCTGGAGGACCACAGTCTTGCAGAGCTTAAAGCCTGTGTTATACTTTCCGCATGAGCAATCTGGACGCGTACACGGACAGCGCGGACGCGGACTACTTGTATTTATACTACCGAAAGCATACACTGATGGTCCGATCTGCGGACGTGTTCCATACATGCGCAGTAGATCAGCGCAGTGGATTGTACAGGTTTGAGTAGCTACGGGCTTCTTCACACAGCCTGCGCATGCGCAGTTGGTGCTTTTGTAGCCTACTACATACACAAAAAATGGGAGGCACACAGATGTCCGCACAGAGCCTCTGCGCACACTCTCCG
Organism: Sinocyclocheilus anshuiensis; assembly: GCF_001515605.1. Taxonomy (NCBI): domain Eukaryota; kingdom Metazoa; phylum Chordata; class Actinopteri; order Cypriniformes; family Cyprinidae; genus Sinocyclocheilus; species Sinocyclocheilus anshuiensis. The sequence continues at coordinate 1,875,265 of NW_015549650.1, read as the reverse complement.
ATGACGATTTTTACATCACGCATACCATAGCGGACCCTAGCGGACTCGCGGACGCGGAAAGTATAACACAGGCATAAGGTCTATAAGTGGTTGCTTAGGTGTTCAGAGTCATTGCTAGGTGCTGCCAGGATATTGTTAGACAGGTCCTAGGGTTTTCTGGGTGGTAAAGCAGTTTTACATGCATTTTACACACCGCAGTACACAATCAGATTAAAGAATACGAGCACATCTTACATGTGTTTGAAGGTCAAAATAAGCCCTCCTCTCCTCCATCCGCTCTCGGTTGAAATTACTGTTGAATTCAGCAGCTTTTTTAGCTGCTTTCTTTATGTACTCGGGCACTTTACTGGCTTCAACTTTTTGAGGATTCTGTTGCTGCATTTGCTAAAAAAAGAAAACAGTCAGACCATTAGGACTCACAGATTTTTAGTGAAGTACAACCAGTATTAATCATTATTCCTGCATACACCAGCCTTTACTTATATATATATATATATATATATATATATATAATTTATCAGCAAAGCATTTTTTGATCAAAAATACAGTAAAAAATTTTTTTTAAATATTTTGTATAATATTTTGAAATATTATCATTTCAAATTGTAATCAATTCCTGTGATAGTAAAGCTATATTTCCAGCATCATTACTCCAGTCTTCAGTGTCACATGATCCTTCAGAAATCATTCTAATATGCTGATTTGCTGCTCAAAAACATTTCTGATTATTATAGTCCATTTAAAAAAAACAAACAAAAAAAACAGTTGTGCTACTTAATATTTTATGCAAACTGTAATAATTTTTTCAGGATTCTTTGGGGAAAAAAAGCATTTATTTGAAATAAATTTTTTTTGTAACAATTTAAAGTCTTTACTGTCACTTTTGATCAATTTAATGTGTCTTTGCTAAATAAAAGAATTTATTTCTTTAAAAAAAAGGTAACACTTTACAATAAGGTTCCATTAGTTAATGTTAGTTAATGTATTAACTATCATGAACGAACAATGAACATTACAGTATTTATTAATCTTTGTTATTGTTAGTTAATGAAAACACAGTCGTTCATTGTTAGTTCATGTACATTCACAGTGCATTAACTAATGTGAACAAGCACAACTTTTGATTTTAATAAAGCATTCGTAAATGTTGAAATTAATATTAGCTAAGATTAATAAATGCTGTAGAAGTATTGTTCATGCTCAGTTCATGTTAATGTAAAGTAGTTAACTAATGAACCTTATTAAAAAGTTTTTCCAAAAATAAAAAAATATAAGAGTAATATCCAAGGTCTATAATAAATAAAAGAGTGTGTTACTCACCGCACTAAGAGTGCTCACAGAGTACTCTTTAGTGATCCGCTGGCGCTCTCGCTCCTGGAGGATGACAGAGTACTCTGCATGTTTGACTGGATACTCCTTCATCATCAAATCAATGACTTCATCACTGCGCAGAGCAGTGAGGCCTGAGGGAGAAGGGAGCAATTTCATTATAGGGGTCTTGCATTTAGTCTCAAACTACACTCAACTTCTTACTACAACTACTACAATAAATTAAGATACAAGTCAAAGCTGAAATGCCAAGTGGAGCAAATTAGGAATTAAACCACTCTGTTGGAAAAGTAAAGCATTTGAGTTTATATACTGACATTACATTGGATATTTTCAGGGTAAGAATAAAGAATTACATGTTATCAATTTTACAAAATTATTATTATTAGTTTCACAAATTCAAGAAATGGAAATGAGAAAGATTGAATTCTTACCCAAAGTACACTGCGTTTCCGTAATAACATTTTGTTCTCTCAGATAAAGTTTTTCTTTGTGAGACAGGTCTCTTCTTTCCAAATCTGGTAAAGAAAAAAAGAGGGTGTTGGGACAGTCACAGTACAATACAAAAAGTCATCTCTGGCATTTGTAACTAAATCTGAAAACCAAACCACTATTTGACCAATAACGTGAAAACCATTCAGTTCAATTTTTCTCTGCAGACAGTTAGAGGCTTATTGTTCACACCTGGATATTTCCGCTTGAATGAAGTGACTCCTAAGTACTCGCTCACTTGTTCTTGTAACATATAATACTCCCCTGTGTCATCCGGGGGCCATTTGTATTCGGTCAGATTCTCAGCAGGAAAGTATGTTGGTCTGTAATGAAATAGTAAGGCTCAATAAACAGTAAAAGCATCAGAATAAAGATTAAAAACTAGATTTTTGGCTAGCCAATAAAGCCACAAACAGGTGACAGGTGAGGATTCACAGAAATACTAGAAGCCACTAGCCACATAGGTAAAATATGATGGTGCAAAGAAAAACAGCTAACTATTTTCATTGTCAGGAGGGAATACATTTTAATGTAACGAAAAAGAAAGAAAGAAAGAAAGAAAGAAAGAAGCAAGCAAAATACTGGCTGGTAAGAAATATTTTAGAATAGTGCTGGGCGGTCTGACCAAAATTTTATATCACGGTATTTTTCACACTTCTGCGGGAAAGTCAGACCTCACGTTCGCGGGACAGCACTGGCGAAATCTTCCAACTGAATCATAGCTAAGGTTTATCCAAAACAGTCGCTAGTTTTGTCAGTATGAATATTCTATGGAAAAAAGCCGCTAAAAGGGTCTGAAAGTTGCTAAATCTAGTGCTAAAGTCACGCTTGTGTGTGTGTGAGACGCGGGAGCTGGTGGCAGGGGGCGGTGGATATTCGTGGCGGTCAATGTGGATATTGTGGATGAGTTCTTCTGTGTCATCACGTTCTATTAGTTCTACAGCTTCAGTTTCGGAACTTTCACGCTTAGTAACACATACAGCTGTTCCCTCACCACAGTGCAACAGTGAAAAGGGACCCCTTTCAAACAGTGTCGCGTTCCGAACGTTGTTTAAGCGACATACACCGGTATTGCGGTATTTTAAAAATTCATATCATAACAAAAATAAACACCGGTATTCGGTATGGACCGGTATACTGCCCAGCACTATTTTAGAAAATAATTTCATACGGCAAGAACATGCAAAATCATTGTTTTATTTTCCAAGCATAGGTCAATTTTCAGATTTTGGGCTATTTGGCATCTCAAAGTATTGCTTCAGACTAGTGGAAAGCAAATACGCAAAATACACTTGAATTTGTATTTCTTTTATTGCACTTTTTGCATCCTTTGATTTCTATTACAATATATATCTTTAAAGGCCGTTTTCTCAAAATGAGTTTTTCTTCCTGCACTCAGCAGCATTTACATAACACCAAACTTTTCAGCTTTAATCCTATCTATATTCTTAAGGTTTTTATACAGGGGTTTGTTCATATGTCATTCGCCTGGTTTTACACAACGTTTTATTCCTAAAAACGCACGTATTTGTATTTTTTCTGGCTGTTGACAGTATTTTCCGTTTTATGGAGTGATAAAAAGAGATAAATTAAATCCCTCTGTATAAATCTTTGAGTCTAATAAGAAACCAAAACGAAGAAGAATAGATTTATGCTCTGGAAATGTATGCAAATGATTGCATATTTAATTAGATAATGCCTCACTTGCATATTTATATGTTTAAACATGAGACTGAAAAGGTTTAATATATATTACAAAAAATGTAATACAAAAACTATTTGCAATTCCTATTATAAAATGAATCAACTGGGGTAGTATTGATATCTATTAGTTATTTGTTTACCCTATTCATCTGGTGTGTCTTGCCTTGAAAGTAATTTACAGATCAGCATGGTACAATAGGAAGAGTGTGTGTAATGAGCTCTCACCCCAGCTCATGGCTGGATGTGTCACAGCTCCTGGAACTGTCCCCTGACCCCATCCTGCGTCTCTTGGGGGCTTGACTGCCATCACTGGAGTTCTCCTCAATATCATCCTGTTCGAAGAGTCAGAAATACGATCCTGTCAAAGATATTTCAATCTGGATTGAGAGATATTATGTTTAGAAGGGCTACCTAGGTCTAAAGCCCATGAAATCATACTATGTGGCCTTGAAAACTATCAATGACTGTCCAAAAACCACCTAGGAAGACAGCTGGGGTCCGTTCATATGCTTAATTTGTTTAAAAGTATAATTACTCTGAGCATCATCCGTTCATCTATATCTTTAGCTCCATCGGCTAGCAGGCTAATAGTAGGTGAAGGTCAAGGTCAAGTTTATTTATATAGCCCTTTAAAACAACATAAATGCTGACCAAAGTGCTGCACAACATACAAGACAAAAACATCCTCATACAATACAATTTAAATACTAATAAAATAAATCAAAAGAAAACAGAACAAAAATTAATAAAGTTAAAACAAAACAAAACATTACCATGCAAAATAAAACAAAATTAAAGCTAAAATATTATCAAATTAAGCATATGCCTGAGAAAAAAAAAAAGTTTTAAGAGAAGATTTAAATGTGGATAGAGTAGGGGCTAGTCTAATAAACAATGGTAGGGAATTCCAGAGCTTTGGACCAAGAACTGAGAAAGCCCTGTCACCTTTAGATTTAAGTCGAGATTTTGGAACATTTAATAACATCTGGGTGGAAGATCTAAGTGTTCTCTCAGGAGAGTAGGAATGGAGAAGATCTGAAATATAAGTAGGGGCAAGACCATGAAGTGATTTATATACAAATACTAAAACCTTAAAATCAACTCTGAATTGAACCGGTAACCAATGAAGTGACGCTAACACAAGTGTGATATGTTCTCTCTTTTTTGTCCCTGTTAAAAAATGAGCCGTGGCGTTCTGTACTAGTTGCAAGCGCGAGAGCGAGGACTGATTTATTCCAACGTACAGAGCGTTACAATAGTCCAACCTGGTTGAGATAAATGCATGAATAACGGTCTCCAAATCACTAAAGCTCAGAATATTTTTAAGCTTGCAAAGTCCCCCAAGCTGCAGAAAACTGGCTCTAACTACAGAATTGATTTGTTTGTCAAATCCGAACTCAGGGTCAAGGGTAACTCCCAGATTTTTAACTTTATCGCGGATGTTTTCTTGAAGGGGGCCCAGGGTAGAACTTAGATTATTTAAAAGGTGTGAAGGGCCAAACAATATAACTTCAGTCTTTTTCTGATTTAGCTGAAGGAAATTATTGTCCATCCAAACCTTAATGTCCTCTAGACAAGCTAGCAGAGAGGACACTGAATCAGTACCTGATTTTAAAGGAAAATAGAGCTGAGTATCATCGGCATTAATATGATATGAAACTTTATGGGACTCAAAAATTAAGCGGAGAGGGAGTAAATATAAAGAAAATAAGATTGGACCCAGAATTGAGCCCTGGGGCACCCCAGAAGTGACGGGAACTGAGCTTGATGAAAATTCTCCAATTTCCACTGAAAAACTCCTATTTGTGAGATATGATGCAAACCAATCTAATGCAACATCACGAATGCCAACTTCAAGGTCTAATCTCTTTAACAGGATACGATGATCCACTGTATCAAAAGCCGCACTTAAGTCCAATAATAGCAGAATAGTACAAATAAACAAAGGGGACTATTGCTCACATTCACGCTGTTATAGACGCAGTAACTGCATAGATGTATACCTCACATGCTACAGTGTTAGAACTGTGGTCTGTGCAACAAGATGTAGCCGTAAACACCCACAAACCTTCGCAGACTGCGTCCCAGGAGTCTCAGGATTGCTGTCGCACGGTCTCGGTGAAAGAACAGCTGCCATGTTGACGCTCTGCTGATGAAAGAGCGTCACATTCCGACCGGAAACTAGGAACGCGAGGAAGCGTTCCGACCACAAAAAAAGTCCTGTTTTATATTTTAATTGAACAACATTTTATACTGAAAACAAGATTTCATTTAAATCACTTTCTTATTTACATTTTATTACATTTTTATTGGAACAATTTATACTTAACTTATATGAAATATTTGCTATGCGTTTGTATTATTATTATTTTAATAGACATAACTATTCATTAATTAATTTGTTTATTTATTTCTTGATTAATCATTTATTTATCAATGATTATTAAGGTTTTCATTTTAAATGTTTCAAGTTATGTTGAGATTTCTTATGAGATTTGTTTTAGACTATGTTTGTTGCATTTCTAACAGTGGGTTAAACTGGTCTTATTGTTTAGCATGAAATACCGTTCTTTTAAATAAATAGGCTGCTGTTTACACTCCCATTTCCTTATGAACTCCTTGTCATTTGTTGCACTGCACTGTTAATGTTTTTTAATGTCTTGAAAAAAATGAACGTCTGTTAATGTTTATTAAGATTATTATTATTTTTTTAATATCTTGAGTATTCTTGTTTTTATACTCTATTACCTAAGATTAGAAGTTATAAATTATTGAAACTAAAGGCAACATTGATTAGTGACAAAATATTATAGAAAAGAAATGACAAATGATGTTACATACCGTCTATCGAGCTATGTGTTGGAAATCTGTTTACTACGGTGAAGTTTCAATGAATGACTCCTCAACTGTCCAATCGCAGACCGCTTGCAAGTTTTATTAGCCAATCCGAACGCAGAAGGCGGGGCTTGTGGAAAAAACAGGCTGAGCCGCTCGCGCGAGCGTCTGGAACAGGAAGTGAAACCTGCTGCTGCTGAGTGCTTGTAGCACTTTTTTCAGAGAAAGTTGGGTTGCTGTTGACGGCTCCAGGGTTTTGGAAGATGGACAGCCAAGGAAGAAAGGTGGTGGTTTGCGATAACGGAACAGGGGTACGTCCGCAACTCTAACACATAGCATTTATTTTTGGCTCGTTTAGCTTTTTTGAGTAAAGTTTAATGAGAGTAAGGCAGACAGACCCCTAACAGGAAGTCATGAAAGCTTAGCGCAGCTGCATTGACTTTGCCCTCATATTCTTCTCTGCGTTATCCGACACTAAAGTGATTTATATTCTATATTTATCCTCTTTACAAACCAGCGTTCACTTATTCCGCGGACTGTATTCGACACTAGCATCACAGTTCCTGCTAAATGTGGCCTGATTTGGTTGTATTATCCTGTGGTATATAGCTATATGGAAATATAAACACAGTGGCACGAGCAAACATATCGTTTATGGGTCGGTTGCATGACCATACACCGCGTTGCAAATCCTGCAGCCTTGCTAGCTTGTTCCAGTTATTACTACCAAAGTAAAATATTAAAATTAATTTTGCGTCGCTATGGTTACAGATAAGTTACCCCTATGCTATTCCACTCCACTGTGAATGCAGCCTGTTATGAAATCATCCGCTTGCTTTGATAACGCTTTGCATATTGCAAGCACTGGGTGATGTTACTTCCTCACCTCGCCGTTAGAGCTAGTCTCGGTGGAAAGGCGTGTACATCGAGTTTCACTAACGTTGGCGGACGCTGGTCTTTGTAGATGATAACATTAAGTCATTATGCGTTATAGAATTGATGCTTGAACTCGTTTGCCCTGAATGAGGGGGCGTGGTCATGCATCCTGACGTCATGGTTGGTTAATGGCTGGCGTGGGCTGGTTTTCACTCTGGAATCTGGATCTGGAAATAATGTGGTTCGGGAATATTTTAGTAGTGTATTTTTAGTACACAGCGAGTGTGTTTAGGTCAGGACAGCCAGTGGAACAGAGAGCCATGAGTCAGGCTCAGAAGGAAGTGATGTCACCTGTTAAAACCACAGCTTGCACAGAGAACAGGGCTCTGCTTGTCAGACGACCAATGAATGAGCCTGAAAGCCTTCAGACCATTTCTGGAATATGTTAATATGAGAAACAATAGATTGAGATTAATGCAAACAAGTAGTTGTTGGGGATGATTCATAGAGCAAATACTGACAGTGAAGGATGAAACCAATCAGTTAAGCACTGTTCTGAATATTTTTGGTGGTTTCGGCCTTACTGTCAAGCAGCTGTGGATGGAGAATTACCATTAAATATCTTAAACAATATGGGATGTTCTCAATAAGTCAGTAGTCAAGTAGTAGACAGATCAGTCACGTCATGTCATTCACATTGATTTGTTGTTGCATCAAGTCTGGAGAGCTTGAATAAAGTCAAGAGTGTCTGAATTAAGTCAAAAAACTATATTTAAAACGATTAAAAACAAACAAGAAAGTTACAGGCCCCCAAATACTAAATTAACTATAGAATGCAGCAGAAATGAGCCCTAAAACAAGGAAACCCGTTGTAGGCCTGAAATAAACTCTGTGGTTAACACAAGCTCAAGATATTTTCACATTTTATTCTACAGCATAAAATCCATCAGTAATGCCATACTTGGGTTTGTTTTTTTAAAACTCACTTGAGCTCTAAGGGTCTTAAAAAAAAAATGTGTGTTTTTTTTTTGTTATGCTGGTTGAGAGGCGTGGCTTTGGAGAGTGATTTGCAGGGAGGGTGGGATCTTATGCTTTCAAAGCCTCTCTGAAATCGCCTACACTACCTTTAAAAAAGGCGGTTGCTAACAATTTGCTAAATGGGACTACAGAGGCTTCTGCTGACATCAAACTTCAGGAAACCTCATCTACTAGTTTGCCTCACAGCCTCATTGCGTTTGTATTGGTGCTCTTGCAGTCTAACTCAAACGTTTAGATTTGAAATAAAGAGTTGGAAACTTAGTGGTGGTGACACTGATGTCATGCGGCTGCGGTATATTTCTTTTTAGCCTGTAATTTTAGCTTTTTTACATCTGCCAATTGCATTTAGACTTCAATTCTCATAAAAGTTGGGTTAATTTGTGAAGATTATCACGATGAACAATATAGATGCACCGGTCGACTGGCCATAAATAGTGGCTGGATGTTTTTTTTTTTTATTATTTTGGCTGATATCTGTTCATGAATAATCATGATTGGCGCATCCCTAATGAACAAAATATATAAGAATCACAAACTTTTGTTGGTCACAAAGGTAATTTTTTTGCGGTAATCAAAAAATCTGTAAAAAATCTATTATGCTTTTTTTTTATATTTTTTTTTTTATAAGGAAACCAGTGTGATGCTAACTTCTGTATTTTCAACAGCAAAATGTTGTCCTTGTAGCACTCTATTGTACTATTCTATAAAACATATCACATTTGTATCAAAAATCTGTAAATATGAGAAAATGTTAAAATTGTGATTTCTAGGCTTGGAAAAGTCTTACAAAATCTTACAAGGTCATTGAAAAGTCAGGAACCAATTCTACGAATAAATAGTTTTTATAATTATGCTCATCTGTAAAATGTTTAATAAGCTAGAAATTGCTATTTGTGAGTAAAAGCTAATAGATACTTTTACAAGTGTTGGTAACATTTTATGTCCTCGTCTTTATTTATGTGGTGAAAAGCTGTGTAATTAGTGATAGGACTGTACTTTATGCATTAAATGTCTGTCTTGTCTGAACTTCGTCTAGCCTCAAATCCGTTTTTAGGAGCTTTTTTTTCTTTGCAGAAGCTTTGCTTTAAAGAGCAAATAAAATACTTAAACTCAAATCAATATTTTGTGTCTAATCATTTACTTATGTGGCAAGTAGCCATGTAATAAGTGGTATAATGTACATCCAGTACTTCCATCCTCCACTTCGCGTCGGTGTTTATTCTGTGATAACAAATGGCTGGATGTACATTATCCATTACTTTATACATAATAACCTCTGCATCTGTTGACCATAACAATGGCCAGTCATCAACATGTGTTTAAGAAGTCAAAAATTCAGTTCTGTTTTGCTGTCTTGTTGGCTGCTCTTTTTAAAGAAGTAGAGGATGAGCAGTTTCCTTTATTGCTTTTCTCTCTCTCCCTCTCAATCATTTAGTTTGTCAAGTGTGGCTATGCCGGATCCAACTTCCCAGAACACATCTTCCCAGCACTGGTGGGCAGGCCCATCATCCGATCCACAGCTAAAGTGGGAAACATTGAGATTAAGGTGAGCTCCACACTCACACTCTACCTTCCACCCGGTCAGATGATCCATTTGGAGTTTGTTATGGCATTTTCTGAATGACGGTAGGTAATACTCTAAATTGATGGGTTCTCAAAGTTCATTTTTGAGACGTATTTAGCTTAGCTGTTTTAAAGTAAGCCTTCATTCTCTCCTGTTTGTCCTTTTTATACTTACACTCTTTCCTTCTTGTTCTTCACATGATCAAGTAGAATAACAAAAAAATGGTAAGTGCAGCCTGACGTGTGTTTTGTTTAACACTGACTGCCTGCTGAGGAGAGTGTATTACACCATGCAGTATTTCAGTGGTGTCCTATTATTGAGCTTTGATTTCTTTTATTTTGTAGATTATCTCATTCCTTATAATCAGGGCTGGGTGATATGGTTAAAAGAGTATAATATATATATTATATACACACACACACACACAATATTCAATATATGCATATAATTCTATTAATGCATTTGCTCTAAAATGGCTTAAAAGGGTTTGTTCTTTTATTGTCTCTCAGTAACAGGAGCATCATTTTAACCAAACATCTGTTGTAGCAGCTGAATTCAGAATGTTTAATACAAGAAGTAAAATATTAATGCAGTTAAAAAATAATCAAGGCATGTTATCCACTAAATGAACACAAGGATAATTTATTTGTTTGTTTGTTTCTGCATCATACAATGCAATAACATAAACATAAAGTAATATTTACTTAAAACATATTTTTATTAAAGCATTTTAATGTATGTAAAATGCCACAGGGAAACAAAACATTTTGAATCGGTTCACTAATTTGGACAGAATCAATCTAATCAACTCTCATACAGTTTTTTTTCTTAACCCTTTGAAGGGCAAGACCATAAAGAGACATCAGAAAATTAATTTATTGCTATTTTCCATCTTATTGGGACTCAGATAATACAATTTCATGATTTTATTCAAAACTTGATTCTTATTTTTGATTTTAATGCTTGTGTCCCCCAGGATACTTTCCACTTTGGAGATATAAATTCACTGAAAACAACACCAGTTTATCAATGCTTGTTACAACATTTTAAACAAATTGTTGTAATTCCTGAACGCTTTTGGAATACAGACCTAAGGTTGGTCTCTTTTTAAAGATGACACATAGCAGATTATTGCTGAAGTGAAAGCAAAATATACTATAATAAAGTAATAGAAGTTTAAGTTTACAGTAAAGATAATGTAATAAACTGTTTTTATTTTATATAAAATAAATATTTTAATAAAATATGTTGCACTCTAAAGTTGCTATAAAATCAAAGCCATATGTCTAACGAAGTTATGTTCCAAATTTGAAGTTGATATCACAAAAAATGTGATTCCTGTGAGATTTTGTTTTGGGCACTGTACCAAAAATAACCACTGGGTTACACCCAAACTCTAGATTTTTTTTTGATGCAGTTTTCTGTCACAAATCAATACATTTCTGTCACAATATCACTTCTATAACAAAACTCAAACTCAATCACCAAATATCTTGACTGTCAGACCTTTCCAACAATATGTGTTTTGTCAAGATTACAAAAAGATTTGATTTTCTATATTGACTATATTTGACATAGTCTATATATATGTTTTTATATCTTGATTTTATACCCCTAAAAGGGTGACGTATCCCCTGAGATACAAACATTTCGAGACAGATTACAAAAAATGTAAGCATTTAATTAATTAAATTTCACTGTAAACCTAATAATCTCTAATAAAATGTGAACTAGATCAACTTTTATCGCAGGGTGAGTAGATTTCCCACTACGAGCGGCCATGCAGTTTTAAATGCTGCCCTTGAGCTAAATAAAGAATGTATGAACAAAGTCAATATATCTAAATATTCAAAACAAACACCCTTTCAACATGAAACCAAGAAATGAGACCTACACTTTCCCTGCCTCTCCCCTCAGCCTCTCAAATGTTTGTATGCCCCAGGATACGTCACTAGTTAAAGGGTTACGTTTAAACAATAAAATATATTGTTAGTGCCTGATATTATCGCCCAGCCCTACTTCTAATTTCAGTTGTATTTCTTGTTCTGTTTGTGTATTGATTTATGTAAATTGCCATGGGGAATGAATCAGACATTCTCACTAATATTTTGTTTTTTTTTTTTGTTTTTTTTTGGTCTTGCTTAATTTGTTTTCGAACTCCAATATTCACCACAGTGCATTGCTCAATGTGCTCTTACGCTGCACTTTGTCTTCTGTTTCAAAGCTGCAAATGTCTTTCACAGAACTTGGCAAATATTCAGATCCCCACCAGACATTATAGCTTAATTTTCTCCTCCTCCTCCGGTCTGAAATAGATTTAGCAGAAGTTGGCCTTAAGATGCAGGGAAATGTTGATGTCTCTGCACTTTGTGTAGCTGCCCGTCATCCTGTCTGTTCAATGTCCTTTGGCCTCTATAATGTTTGAGGAACTAGAACAACACCACTGTGCTCTTAATAGATTCTGATGTGTCATAAAAGCTGCTTTGGTGTTCACAAGATATTGTTTCACACACAGAGCTCATTTCAAAACTCTTTTCGAGAAGCCTGCATTTCCCTTCTCAGATAAATTAAATGTTGCTGAAGCTGTACCCAGGAAGTTAGTCAGACAGATGAAATTTAAGGACAGCAGGGCTCCATTGAAAACACATGGCACATGGCACATCCTGTAACCGTGCCAAAGAACACACAGTACTTGCGCACTCCGTGATAATCTGTACAATTAACATCCAGTCCTTCATTCAGGGCCTTGCTAGTTATTAGAGGTATTTGCATAACTGGTACCAAAGCATAAACTAAAGGGTGAAATACGCTACGTGAAACTCTTGCCCAGATTTTTGCCCCAATTTGCTGTCTGTAGAAGTCTGCGCTAGCTGAACGTCAAAGCCAGTCTGCAGATTTTGGGCAGTCAGAGTTAACAGATTTCACAGAAAATCATGTAGTGTATGATAGACACAGACTTCAATTTTTAGCTTCATGTAATGATTCCATCAGAGAATGGAGAAGATCAGACATGTTTGATATTTTGAGCCAGGTTTAAAACATATTGTTTTCATTTGTCGTGCATCTCATAGCAACGAGGCACATGTTTCTGCATGTTTGTTCTCAGAACGATTTGTAAGTATGTTAGTGTGTGATCCTCAGTCATTTAGTACGTGATGCCCAGGTTTTCTCCATTTACAAAGTTGGCAAGGGTTTGATGCCTAGTGTTTTAAAATCTGTTCTGGTTTTGAAAGCCTTGTAGTGTATTTCAGCCTTAAAGTTTAGGGGTTTAAACAAAGTCTTAGCATGAACTCTCAGATCTCAGATAAAAGTGACCCTGGACCACAAAACCAGTCATAAGGGTCACATTTTTAAATTGAGATTTATACATCATCTGAAAGCTGAATAAATAAGCTTTCCACTGATGTATGGCTTGTTATGATAGGACAATATTTGGCTGATATACAACTATTTGAAAATCGGGAATCTGAGGGTTTAAAAAAAAATCTAAATACTGAGAAAATCGCCTTTAAAGTTGTCCAAGTGAAGTCCTTAGCAATACATATTACTAATCAAAAATTAAGTTTTGATATATTTACGGTAGGAAATGTACAAAATATCTATACAAGATACAATACTATACAATACTATAACGATAATCATCACAAAAACTATAATAGCATCCATACAAATAGATTCTAAACATGTTTATTCTAATAATACACTGCAGTTCTGTTGTCTGCTTTTTTAAATAAATTTAGGTGCATTCTGATTGGCTGTCAGTGTTTTTATCGTCCATCAACTGAAAACAAATTTTTTTAACGTTATTCCAATTATATCGCTCTTCTGTGTCGTTATTGATACAGCTGTAATATAGATGTCCCTATTCTCATAATTAGAACAATTATTAAAACTTTCTAATTATCATCTTTATTGTAAATGGGTCTTAATGTCAATGCTAAAACTGCGAGCAGAGAAGCCTGTGAATGAAAATGACTAACATGTTGTGTGCATGGAGGCATGCTGATTCTAGTGAACGAGCGCAGCATCTGTCCGTACGCTCTAGGCCTGGGCGATAAAATGGTATCAATATTTATCGACGGTACACCTTCTTCGATATCGATAGAAAAAATCTACACATGCTGAATTGAGTGCTGTGCCTGCCTGTGATGAGGAGATTGTGAATAAAGAATTAATATTAGTCGAATTTAAAATAAACATTTGCATTTGAATGTTAAGAGTGGGTCAGGGAGCGTCATCAGTGGCGTGCGAGATGCAGTGATGATGTAAGTGACGTTGTTGCATTTTAATGTTTTGTTAGTCTACGTTAGCCCACGAAACGCGGAGACCTATTTAATCTGAATATAAAACATTAGAAATTAGATATTTGTTTAATTTTTATGGTGTTTCATTGTTAAAACTAAAAATATTTGTTGTTTGTCTCAATAAATTGTGATGTTTATAAATACAGTGGTTAAATAAAAAAAAAAAAATTCTATTGCTTTTTGTTTTAAAAAAAGTTATAATAAATGTCAATAATTATCGATACCGAACGATATGAAACATTATATCGTTGCTAAATTTTTTTAGCTATATCGCCCAGCCCTAGTACGCTCATCTCATCCCAGCGGCCGTGTTTACTGTGCTTGAGCTCTCCATGAGCCGTAACATGAAGCTTCCTCGTGCCTCGTACTGTAACTCTGCACAGAATGTGGATCAGCTGTGGCAATTCTGGGACATGAGATTCCCGGGGCTGGGCATCTGTTGTGGAAATGCTGATGTTGGGCTGCCACATTGGAATGTTTTTGGTGGATACTGACCTCTGGTTTCGTCAGCATAGCTATGAAGTGAGGTGGTTTTTCTAACCTGTGACCTGTGATTGCTCAGGATCTGATGGTGGGAGACGAAGCGAGTGAGCTGCGCTCAATGTTGGAGGTCAACTATCCCATGGAGAATGGCATCGTCAGGAACTGGGATGACATGAAGCACTTATGGGATTACACCTTCGGTCCGGAGAAGCTCAATATCAACTCGCGCAACTGCAAGATCCTCCTCACAGAACCTCCCATGAACCCGACCAAGAACCGTGAGAAGATCATAGAGGTGTGTAGTCAGACCATTCATGTGAACATAATCCAAAGAAAAAGAAATAAGAAACTATACTCTCCATAAAGTCAAATGAAGCCTGCCCTCCCAAATATGTGTTATATTGCTATAATTCATGTTCGTAATGGTGGTTTAGTGCAAAATTACCTCTATTAGTGTGAAATCTATCCAGATTCAAAATGTCACTAAAAAAGTTCATTCGAGTATCTGATCTGGAAATTAGTATGACACAAGTTTGGCCTATCCTCCCAATAGTTTGGAGAGTTTTAATGCCACGAACTCTGAATATACACTACTGTTCAAAAGTTTGGGATCAGTAAGATTTTTTAAAATAGTTTTATTCAACAAGGATGCATTTAGTGACTTTTACATTATGAAACATTTCTATTTGAAATAATTGCTGTTCTTTTGAACTTTCTATTCATCAAAGAATCCTGTATCACAGTTTCCACTAAAGCAGCACAACTGATTTTAACATTGATAATAATCAGTAATGTTTCTTGAGCAGCAAATCCGCATATTAGAATGATTTCTGAAGGATCATGTGACACTGAAGACTGGAGTAATGATGCTGAAAATGTAGCTTTATAATCATAGAAATAAATTACATTTTAATTTATATTCAAATAGAAAACAGTTATTTTGAATTGTATTGATATTTTGAATTGTAAAAATATTTTTGATCAAATAAATGCAGCCTTGGTGAGCATAAGAGACTTCTTTCAAAAACATTACAAAATCTTACCAAAACTTTTTAACCGTACTGTATTTTGTGTTTTTGTCATTGTCACACCAGTCATGGTGTGAAACTGCCTCCTGTCTAATTTTTTTCTACATTTCAGAAACCCAGTTTTTCTCTCGTGACTTTTTAATCCTCATTGTTTAACAGTGTCATTTCTGAATAGTGGGTAGAAGTTTGTCTTTGATGTTGAAGTGCTGGTTTTAGGGGAGGATCTGGAGACTAGCACCAGCACAGTCAGTTCATCAGCACGTATAATTAGCTGCAGCTGTCGGTTCATCTCAGTGCCCATCATTACAGCAGCGGGTGATGCTCTCCGCCTACAGCAACATCACCCCCTCCAGAACCGTCAGATTCTTTGACTTAAATGACAATATTCTATTCAAACTATACAGCGTGTAACAGGGATGGATGGTATGAGTAATTCTGCCAATGAATAACAGTGTTAATTACACTTTATGTAATTATTTATTTCTGATCATTCAACCCCAAAATCAGTGCAAAAACAGCTGTTTTATTTTAACACTTCACACTAGACATGAGCAGCAGAAATTTTGACAAAGGGAAATCTTTTTGAATTGAGCTAATAGTGGTCTAGTGTTATTGTAGTGATTTCTCTTAATGTTTCTTAAGTTCATTTGTCTTTGTGTTTGTCCCACTGTCCTTCAGGTCATGTTTGAGACATACCAGTTTGCAGGCGTTTACATCGCCATCCAGGCTGTTCTGACGCTTTATGCTCAAGGTGAGTTATCCTCTGCACTGTTTTAACCTCAACATGTTGAGTTGGCAAGCATTTTATTGTACCTACAGTAGTGTGTCAGCTATCAGTGTGTCACTTATTTCAGACATTGTATCAATATTTGAGTGTTGTGCTATACCCAGGCCTGTTGACAGGGGTGGTGGTGGATTCAGGCGATGGAGTCACCCACATTTGTCCTGTGTATGAGGGCTTCTCTCTGCCCCATCTTACAAGGAGACTGGACATTGCGGGACGGGACATTACACGCTATCTCATTAAGGTACACAATATTTCAGTTTACATGCTTCGGCATCTTGTTTAAAATAATGTTATTGTTAAGTATCTAATTTAACTTTTGATTTCCTCATTTGACACGTCAGAGCTTAGATGTCCCACATTACCCTAAATTGCCCTATTTACACATTAAAGCAAACCTTTTGTATTATTCTGTCCTAGAGGCCATTCAAACGTTTAAAATTGTGAAATGCAGGGTCGTGGAATGGAAAACAAACAAAAAAACACATGGTTTAGGGGCCGTGTACACGACGTTTTCAGCCAAAAACGGGAAACTTTTTATGCGTTTTGCCTGTTTGTTTACACGACAATGGCAATCTTTGAAAACGGTGACGTCATGCGCATGCACAGTACGTGTTAGGTATGTAGACATGTGCAGTACGTGTTGATTTTAAAGGCAAGCGCTTTGAAAACGTTGTCGTGTATACGTGAAACTTTTTAAAAACGCAAGGGAAAAACGTTTCCGTTTTTGACTACATCGTTGTCGTGTAAACGTAGCCTAAGAGACATGCTTTTTAAGAGTTTAAAGGGATAGGTCACCCAAAAATGAAAACTCTGTCATTGTTTCCTCACCTTCAAGTCATTTCAAACCTATATGCATTTCTTTCTTCTGCACAACATGAATAAAGATATTTGGAAGAATGTTGGTAACCAAACAACGTATGGACAAAAAAATAATAAAATACAAGAAGTCAATGGGAACCGAAACCATTCTTCAAAATGTCTACTTTCATGTTCCACAGAGGAAAGAAAGTCATAGAAATTGACCTGAGGGTTTTGGAATGTCATGAGGGTGAGCAAATGGTGCTAGAATTTTCATTTTTGCATGAACTATCCCTTTAACTTATTTTTAACTGGAGCCCTGCATTTTTAGAATGCTGTGTCATGTGCGAGAAGCTGCAAACGATGCTATGCATGAGTAAAAGACTGAAACACATCGGTCTGTTTATGCAGAAAAACTATGGCAAAGCAGTGCAGTGGAATGAAAAAGTGCATTCTGTTTCAACCGCCCTTTAGACTATAATTGTGGCTTGTCACCTAAAAAGCGTTTTCCATACTTTGTCGCACAGGGTCAAAATTGTATTGTTGAGTAAAAAAAGTATACCAGTATATAAGTCACATTTTATTAATGCATTCAGAAATAATGTAAAATATTGATAAATAAAACTTTACAAATATAAACATTATAGTGGCATTCATTATAAACAACATTTATTAAAAACACCACACCTATAAACAAATAAGTTTTAATGCAAAACTGAAACAGCATAGGGCTAACTTACAGTACCTATCACTCGGCATGCTCCACATGTTTCCATTTTCGCGATGTAGTCTAACATTTGGTTGCTAAACTATTATTTATTATGTTAACAAGCTTTGTACTTCACTTGTGTCCCAAATTCACAGTAAAACAGCATCCTTCGCTTGCACACATGTTTGGAATAACACCACGGCGGTACGGTGATCATGCTGACCGACACAGCCCTACAAACAACATACAATATAAACGAGATGTGTAACTTTTGGTATGTTTGGTTGACTGCGATTTTAGTGTTATGATGAATAGGCTACGATGCCAAGTTAGCAGTGCTGCAACTGATATTTCTCGTGTGGGCTTTGTCCAGGTTTTGCATGCTTGACATTAAACGCATTATATAAGTCAATTTGGAATATAAGTCACAGCATGTTTCAGATGTTAAAGAAGTTTTAAAAGGTTGCATTGGGTCAAAAATGCATTACTGAGGAAAAAACTGATAAATTGCATTGGTGTATTGAGTCACATTTTATTATAACATTCAGAAATAATTTGTGCTGTCAAACGATTAATCGCGATTAATCGCATCCAAAATAAAAGTTTTTGTTTGCATAATATATGTATGTGTACTGTGTATATTTATTATGTATATATAAATACACACACATACAGTATATATATTGAAAACATTTAATGTATATACAGTGGGTACGGAAAGTATTCAGACCCCCTTAAATTTTTCACTCTTTGTTATATTGCAGCCATTTGCTAAAATCATTTATATATATATATATATATATATACAATATATACATGCATGTGCTTGTATTTATATATACATTTATATATATACACACATATATTATGTAAACAAAAACTTTTATTTTGGATGCGATTAATCGCGATTAATCGTTTGACAGCACTAGAAATAATGTAAAATACTGGTAAATAAAATGCAAAGCTAACGGACATTATAAACACAATAAACATGTATTTTAGTTCCCCTCACTTAAACAAATCCTTTCATTTTAACTCAAAACAGAAATGAAAAAAAAAAAAGTGAATTTATCAGTATTCAGAACAGAACAGGAATTAAAAATATTAAAGTATAAAATAAAATAAAAAGTATAAAACAAACAGAAATTATTGTTGCATTCATTATAAACAACATTTAAAGCATGTCTGAAATTACCGCCTAGCTATACAAGGGCACTTGGGCTCATGTACCTCTCTCGTTCTGCACGCTTTGCGCATTTTTTGCGTGCTTAATGTTGATTGAATTATATAAGTCGCAGCGTGTTTCAGATGATAAAAACATGACATTCTGTAAAATATGGTAAATGTTTTAATCTTTTTTTGTCACACAGTTGCTCTTGCTGCGAGGTTATGCCTTCAACCATTCGGCAGACTTCGAGACGGTACGCATGATGAAGGAGAAGCTCTGCTACGTGGGATACAACATCGAGCAGGAACAGAAGCTTGCTCTGGAGACCACTGTATTGGTGGAGTCCTACACGGTCAGTTTTATGTGATTTCACCAACCGTTTTAACGCAAGCTTGCATTCTGAAAAGGTGTTAATGGCCTGCAGGGTGAAAGTGTCCTTTACACTTCAAATGTTACAGTATGTGAGGCAGAAGTTTTTCTGGCTGGGGTTTTTAGTATGTGGTTTCACAGATTTCCTGCTGGGACGCAGAAGTGTTCTGCGTTTCCATGGTAATATGCTCTTTGGATTGGATTTAGCAGCAGGGAAATTCTTCAGTCTACACTTGGACATCCTGTCTGTGAGACGCCACACTCTGCTGGATTCTGATTGGCTGCTGGATGTGTGATTAAACAGAGAGGCCTCAAGGGGGCAGCGGTTGCCGACAAGTTGTTCAGAGTTTTACTCATCACACACACTGTGCAAAGTTCCTTCTTTACTTTGAGTTTGTAGGTGTGGGTGTGGTGTTTTTCTTTTTATTTCCTTTTTAAACGTTTTCTTTTAGAGAACGTAAAAAAAAAAAGACAGAATCAAATGAGCAAGTTTTGAAACAAGGAAAGCTGTGTGACGTCGGAGTTGCTTAACCAGCATGTAACATAATTTCCTGCGTGGCCACAGACCTTCCCCAGCTGGGAAGCTCTGCATTTCCGACCTCTGGACGTCTTCAATGGGCTCTTTATATGCTCCCACGCACCCGTCGCTATTTTCTCATTAGTCATCAGGGTTATGCTCGGCTGTGGGTGAACCTTCAGACCTGAGACTTTGCTCAGTGCAGCCAGTCTTACAGGAACATCTCATGATCAAGGTCAATTTGAAGTAGTGAAGCATGTGATAAGAAACCAGCCGAATGTTGACACGAGGTGTGGTTATTTACCACAGTAATTATCAGCCAGGTTGCTTATCATAAATCATAAATACTTGCTGAGGTCCTGTTGCCACTGTAGACGGTTTAATAATGCAAGTCACAAATCACTTCTTTAAAAATAAATGAATACCTTTATTCAGCAAGGATGCATTAAATAAATCAAATGTGACAGTAAATAATTTATATTATGTTACAATAGGTTTTCTGTTTAAAAAAAAAGGTTCACCAGAGAATTCTATATATACCACAGTTTCCACAAAAATATTAAGCAGTATATAGTTTTCAACACTGATAATAGTAAAGCAATTAAGACTGTAAAGACTTACATTGTTACAAAAAAATCTATTTCAAATAAATGCTTTTTATTATTATTTTCTCAAAGAATTCTGAAAAAATTATCACAGTTTACATAAAATGTTAAACTGTTTTAAACATGGATCATGTGACACTGAAGACTGCAGTAATGATGCTGCAAATGCAGCTTTGCATCACAGGAATAAATTATATTTTAACATATATTCACATAGAAAAAGGTTATTTTAAATAATAATAATATTTTACAACATTGCTGTTTTTACTGCATTTTTGATCAAATAAACGCAGCCTTGGTGAGCATAAGAGACTAATTTATATTTATATTTTATAAAAATAATCATGCAGTTTTGGAACAACATGAAAGTTGAATGAATTCAATTTTTGGTGATTTCTTTAAGAAAAAAAAATTATATCTAATATTGTTCATATATATGCCAATATAACAATACCTGGTAATAAACATAAATGTTTACTAAAAAGTACTATGAATTTGTGAATTCTAACACTGACTTTGCAGAATTTAATACTCCATTTAATTTGGAGATGCAAAAAAAGCAGTGGATGGGAAATCTAGTCTAATGACGTCTTTAGGGAAGTAGACATTTTATATCAGCAGCAAAAGCATCACAAGTATATTGTGGATTTTGATGTATTGGCAACCCTATTTAACTGTTCAGTAAAACTCTTTATATCTATGAATTGGCAGGGTGACTGATTTAAAGCCTTAAAAGTTGTTATATTCTTTGTTCTCCAGCTCCCTGATGGCCGGGTTATTAAGGTAGGAGGAGAGCGGTTCGAGGCCCCAGAAGCTCTCTTCCAGCCCCACCTCATTAATGTGGAAGGGGTCGGAGTGGCTGAGCTTCTCTTCAACACCATTCAAGCAGCAGACATTGACACCAGGTGCGCTCTAATTCCACACCTGATAGGATCCTCCCTCCAGTATACACTACATTAAGTTATGTCTCATTATGTGACACTAAAATAAACAATCCATCATCTAAAGATCGTCTTGTCACTTCAGTAACTTCACCCTTTACTCCTCCAGTAGCTCACTGTGTGTTCTTATCTGTGCTTGCCTTCTCTCTGTCCCTCAGGGCCGAGTTCTATAAGCACATTGTTCTGTCAGGAGGATCCACCATGTACCCTGGTCTGCCCTCTCGACTAGAGAGGGAACTTAAACAGCTTTATCTAGAGCGGGTACTGAAGGGAGATGTTGACAAGCTCTCGGTAAGTTTTCCAGTGCTGTGCACGTGTAAGCGTGCCATCCAGCAGACAAAAATAGCCAATTTGCATCTAAGGTTTATCATCAACTTCGTAAGTAGGGCTGTGTGATATAGTGATTATTGATTTAGCAACATTGTGAAAGTGCCAAAGAGTCAGTTTAAATCAGTGTACAGATGGTTTACTTATAGTTGACTGTAGTTGTTTTTTTAAAAAGTGTCTATTTTTGTTAAGTATTATATTTGATATGTCAGGCTTTTATGGCTCAAATAATCTTACTAATGAGAATATGGAGCTCATACTCAAAGAGGAAAAAACAGAGGCCTAAATTGAGCAAAAAATATGCTATTTAGTGGAGCTGCTGGTGGCCAAAAAGTAAGAACTTGACAAGATATCTTGTCATGTAAATCAATGAGATCTTTATAGCAGATACTTGCATAAAATGCATATAAAGGTCAGTTTTCTCTCTATATCTCTGAATATTATGTCGTTTTAAGATGATATTAAAATGCTTAGATTTATGATCAAAACTCTATAGTTTTTATTGTGGGGCAAAACATATAATGCAACGCAATACAATGAGGATTGAGAAATGAACACACAAACATTCTTCAAAAGCCTGAAGATCATATTTGATACTCAAATTTTAATGTTTTTTTTTTTTTTTTAAATGTAAGTAATGTATAATGTATGGATAAACCTAAGTTTCTTCAGTCCAGTAAATGTTCATAGGGAAATATTACTAACAATATGAATATTATTCTTACGTTACTTGGCAACACTTTAGTTTAGGGACCGATTCTCACTATTAACTGGTTGCTTATTAGCATGCCTATTATTAACATATTGGCTTTTTATTAGTACTTATAAAGCACTTATTCTTTATGACCATATTTTAGATCCCTTAATCCACCCCACACCTAAACTTAACAACTTCCTTACTAACTATTAATAAGCAGCAAATTAGGAGTTTATTGAGGCAAAAGTCGTAGTTAATGGTTTGTTAAAAGTGAGAATTGGACCTTAAAATAAAGTGAGACATTTACTCTATTAAAATCAGTAAATATTCACAGCAAAAAGACATGTGAACCACAACATGAAGAAGGATGTTTATAATTATAAAAGGCCTTTTACTCGCTCAAAAAGTGTAAACTGTCAGTCAGAAGACTGAAAGCATGTAGTAGATTACAGGTTTTTCAGCAATGTCTTAGAGGCCTTTTGCTTATCAAATATGATGCAGAAGGCTTTGTAGGGTTAAGCTGGGATAGAAGAAAGTATTTTAACTTCAAAAACACTCAGATGTGTCGTAATGCCTCCTGTGCACCAGCAGGTGGCGCTGCATCACCTTGTCTCTAAACGGCCTCGGTTACACACAACGCCCCAGACTGCCCAGCTGAGCTCCATCTCGTTTAAAACCTGGCCATTGGCCTGGAAAAGCATTTTGGGGAGCCTCAGAGTGGGCCGCATGTCGGGCCACTATATATAGATGATCAATTACAGATGCACGATACGGCCGAGCGGCGTGTCTGTCTGCCTATGCCCAAACTGCGTTTAAGGCAAATTAAAAAGCAATCGGCTTTACACGAAGGCCTCCAGGAGACCCTTTCAGCCACCTGTTTATAGCCCGTTCAGGGTCTGAGAGCAGATGAACACCGAACACGGGCTCCGCATACGCTGTTCACCTCATTATTCTCCCATTTGGGTTTGCCGCTCGATTCCCAACCGGACAGTGTGCTTTTTATGTGTATTAAAGAGATCCATTCAGAGTGTTTTCTGGTATGTGGGTCAGTGTCCGTTCTGTTCCACTCCCTTGAAATTCTGGTCACGCTGTCTATTTAATACCCCCATAGAAATTCAAGATCCGCATCGAGGACCCTCCCCGCCGCAAGCACATGGTGTTTCTGGGTGGGGCGGTGCTGGCTGACATCATGAAAGACAAGGACAACTTCTGGCTGACGCGGGAAGAGTATCAGGAAAAGGGCGTGCGCGTTCTGGAGAAGCTCGGCGTCACCGTCAGATAAACACGGATGCGGTTCTCGGAAAAAAACATCCCACGACCCCTGCATCTGTCAGTGCATCTATTTCACGTCACCCTTCTCTTTTGTTCAGCCTGTTCTCCAGTGAATCATGTCATCAGGTGTGGATTATGAAGGGTACTGGTGGTTTTGTGTTGTGTTTGGTCCTCTGGACATATGTTTGTGTGCTGTTGGCCCAGCATTAGTGACGATCGGGTCATTCCTGCTTTGCAGTTCATTTTCTTGTCTTCTTATAATGTAGGTTATAAATATAATTGATATAATTAATATATACTACCATTCAAAAGTTTGGGGTCGCTAAATATTTTTGAAATAAATATTTTCGGCTCCCCACGGCTGCAGTTATTTGATGAAAAATAACAGTAATATTGTGAAGTATTAAGCCAATTTTAAGATAACTGTTTTTGGTTTTAAATATATTTTAAATGTAATCTATTCCTGTGATGCAAAGCTATATTTGCAGCATCATTACTCCAGTCTTCAGTGTCACATGTTCCTTCAGAAATCATTTTAATATTCTGATTTGCTGCTCAAGAAACATTTCTGATTATCATCAATGTTGAAAACGGTTGTTTTTAATATTTTAATGCCGTTTAATAATTTTGTGGAGACCATTATAATTTTTTGAAGAACAGTATTTATTTGAAATAATAGAGTTTTTGTAATGATGTTAAAGGCTTTACTGTCACTTTTGATTAATTTAATGCATCCTACAGTATATATGAATGAATTTGTATTCATTTCAAACAGTCTTACAAACTTTTGAACGGTAGTATAAGAAATTATAAATGTATGTCTAAATGAATCAAATTCAGCTTTCAGTTTTTAACAATGAAAATCATATTAATTTTATTTTTTTGTAGTATCACGATTAAGTGAACATGGATGTTTTCAATCATTTCACCACTTTTAACCATTAAATCAGAAGTTATTGTTTTTATCTTGTACCTGAGTGCTGCACTTTTGGCATAGGAAAGCTTATTTATTAAGAACTATTCCATGTGTGTGTGTTTGTTTTTTTTTTAAACTAAACATTTTATTTCATTTTCCATACTGTTAGTCTACAATATCCCTTGAATAACAAAAGGCCAGTTCCTCACAGACATCATCTTCCAGGAAGTGCCATCATTTTGGTGGGAAAACAGCAGCACAAGCAATATTAGCAGAGAATTTAATTAATTCTGTGATGTTTTTGTCATTTGTGGCTTGTAACACCCTGAAACATTTCAACTGTTTGAATTACAGAAAATTACACACATCATATGATCTGATCAAACACACACAATTAATTATAAAACAATCCGTGTCTGGGCAATGGTTAACTTTAGCTCATTCTTTTCAACCTGCTTCTTGTTTATGTCCTGTCATATGTCTAAATAATTCATTTTTAATGAATGAAGTTTATCTGAATTCTGAAATGATTTTTCCAGAAACACGAATGCATGACTGCTAGTACTGCATGACAGAAATGACCCAATGAGCAATATTTAACACCAAAGCTTACAAACGGTTATGACAGGCACCATCATCACGTCTGTATTACTGCTTATTAAGACTCTTATAAGCTGTAATGTTCACGACGGGATGTGTTGTACTGTATGTCAGTCCGGTGACAGAGACACAAACGTGTTCTCTTCAGTGTGTAATGTAAGGGCAGAATCAAAATGCATTTTTTCCCCAGAGGAAATAGCTGTTCTCTGCCAGTGTTACGACAACTGAAACTGAGCAACCAAAACTTATTACAGTTATTTTGATTCCAATGTGGTCATGGAGCTTTAGCCCTGTAGCTGAGGGAAGCCTTTCTTCTGTTTCTGTCTGTCCCCTTTCCCTGTCAGTGTGTCATGTGCTTGTCCAGAATAACAAGAGGGGCTCATAAGTGGGGTTTTTTTGAGAGTTTGGACTGAGAGTCTGGGATTTTTACTAATGTATTTATCAAGCAGGCCAGTCTTCTGTACGTCTGCCTTTGAAACATTTCAACATACTGTGTCAGCAAGAAGTTGTATGTTGCTTATATATCAAATATATATATTAAGAAGATGGGATTTGTTTTAATTCTATTAGTCCCTTTGTTATTGTCATTATTGTTGTTGTTTTTTTTTACTTTATTATGAATTTTCTCTTGCAGTGCTGTGTCTGGCATAGACAAAAATAATAATAAAAAATCTTCTGCAATATCAGTCAGACAGTTGCTTTTATTTGACTAATTTGATAATAAGGGATGCTGTTTTATGTAACTGAGAAAGTAAATCAGATATAGATCATATTGTTTGGGACCGATTGCTTATGGACATTCAGAAAGTACATAACAAAAACACTGATAATTGAGTTTTCTGCCTCATGCATATATTTAAGACACCATATATTTGTCAGTTATTATTTTAAATATATTCTTATCCAGTGCCAAGCACAATTTATGTAGGTGGATCTTTTCTCTCTCTCTCTCTCTCCCTCTCTCTTGGATCATAGCATAACTGCTGAATGCTGATTTAAGTAAAGATTGTGATATATATATATATATATATATATATATATATTCTTTTATTTATTTATTTAGCTGTGTTTCGTTCTTTTTATTACCCCAGTACATACTCAAATCCAAAAAGTGGACAATTTAACTTTCTGTAAATGTGTTACCACTTTTCCGGTGATCAAACATTTTCCGGAGCCACCAATGAGTGCTTGGGACTGTCAGTGTTGAAATGTCACATGATCATGAGGCAGGCATCACAATGGTGTTCTTATCTTTAAAGTATGACTGAAATCAGTGTAATTGTTGATCGTGATAACCAAGGTAGTTAACTATTGTCAAGTGTTTTAAGCTTCGAAGTGTATATGGCCTGAAAAAGCACCTTCCTGATTACTCTATGGCATCTGCGATAATTTGATAAGATTTCCAAATGGTGCTTATTGGCCAATACCAGCAGCTCTCTCTGTAAGTCCTTGTGTAGTGTGTAGTATGAAGTGATTTAATGAAGAATGCTTTAACGGAGCCCTGATTTAAAGTGATCAGTAAGGAATTTGGACTGTCACTGGTGAACGTTACTCAGTTCTCAAAATGCCTCTCTAGTCCCTTGATCAAAGCATGTCTAATCCACAGCGTTCCCTCCGAGTCAGAAGTTACACAGATAAGGAGTCTGCGCTGTCCACCTTTGACCCTGATTGCACTTTTCGGAGGAAGTGATGCTCTAAAGTAGCACTTAAAAAGCCTTTGTTGTTGTGTAATGTTAGACATCACTTCTCACATAAGATGGACAAAACATTGAAAAAAGATGCA
>NW_015549650.1:1844108-1847870 GCF_001515605.1 Sinocyclocheilus anshuiensis | reverse complement strand
ACAGCTGTGCCGACAAATAGGCGAATTCAGAAATACCTCAAATACTGAATTTAGAAATATGTGGAATCAGAAGTCATGGATAATGACCAGTTTATGTACGTTTTTGCTATAACTAGCTGTGCATGGCTTATTTGAAGACATGTTTCGACAGTTCAATTATATTATTATCCATTCAGTAAAAGAAACACCAAAACACACATGATTTTTCATTTCATGTTACATGATACACTGTTTTTATTCATTTTACTGAAGATCAAGACCAAGCACATCCATATCAAATTACAGAATTTATTGGGGTTCCAATTCCATTTAAAAAAAAAAATCATTAAAAAATAACTAAAAATAAAACCCTGAAAGAAAGAAAAACTTTCTAATTCCTAATCCTTAATGACAAAGTCATAAATACAATAAAACAGGGCTTATGTTTGCCAAATATATTATTTTTTTACAACATAAGATTCACAAAAATCATCTTAGAGTCAAAAAAGTGCTGCATGACAATGAAAAAGTCTGATAGCCTAATTATTATTTTTTTTAATCTTTGAGAAAACTTTTTACTAAACACATTTGTACAGCAAATGTGATATGCAACAAATAAAGTTTTAATTGAGTTTTGCTTTGTTTTCTTTTATTTTTTATGTTGTTTTACTTTGTTTTTGTTTTTTTCTTGTTGTGTTGCTTTGTTTTTTATATATTTTGTTTCACCTTGGTTTGTTTTTTGTTTTGTATTTTTGCTTTGTTTTATTTATTTTATTTTTGTGTTGTTTTGCTTTGTGTTTTTTTTTTGTGTGTGTGTTGCTTTGTTTTTTTATATATATAGTTTGCCTTGTTTTTTTTGTTTTTTTTTTGCTTTGTTTTATTTTATTTTTGTTTTGCTTTGTTTTTTTTGCTTTGTTTTGTGTGTGTTGCTTTGTTGTTTTATGTTTTGTTTTTGCCTTGTTTTGTGTGTGTGTTGCTTTGTTGTTTTATGTTTTGTTTTGCCTTGTTTTGTGTGTGTGTTGCTTTGTTGTGTTATGTTTTGTTTTTGCAATCTAAAGAGAGTCAGCGTAGCATTCCATCTCCTTGAAAAAATAAAGCATGACGGTTTATTGTTAGAAAATGTGAGATTTAGCCAATATGCGTAAATTGTAATGACACTTCTTCAAGTAGCAGTCCAGCCAGACTTTCTTCCGAGCAGTATGTTCTGTAAAACGATTCCCACTGATTTAAGAGGGGCTCGGCCTGCAGTGTGACTTCATCGCTTCCGCCCTCTCTTCCTCTCTTCCTCCTCCCCCGCGAGCGCTGCTGCTGCTGCTCGATAATCCAACATGGAGTAATCAGAGATGGGGCTCGTCGGGGCCACCCTCAGCAACATCAACGCATATTTCATCTAAGGGATTTTCGGAAATACACTGAAGCGCTCAAACTGTGGGAAATTATTCGGGGGATCTGGTTTAGCCTTTTTTATACCAAGATCGCCAAGGTTTTCATCAGCAACTGGTTAGATCCAGTGAAAAAAAGAAGAAGAAGAAAAAAGAAAAGAAACGAAACGAAAAACCCACCAAGACGGAGACGAGGAGAGGAGAGAGAGCAACAAGAAGGCACACTATAGCCGAACGAAGCGTGAGGGATTATTGGGAAAAGAGTGGCATAACAATGACGAGCGAACAGAGTGCACCCGTTGTGGGATTTTTTTGTAGGTGAAACGAGAAGAATGATTGAAGAAACACACCCAAACGAGTAAGTACCTGGAAAGAAATGTCTTATGGAGGGGTTGTCTTTGTTCTGGACGTTTGTCCACTACTTGTCACATCTTTTACGGCGTAAGGCAGCTAGATCGCATCTGAAGACGGTGCTGGGAAAGTTTGTGAAACTATTTTGCGTTGAAATGTTGAGTGGTATTGTCAGCGGACGGGGGATCCTCGGGCCCTCTGATAGTCTGAAGGAGGAGGAGGAGGGAGTGGGGTGGATCGGAAATATGTTGTAAAGGGATCTGATGTTTGAAAGGCCCTTCCTCGAGCCTTCCTCTGTGCTTGTACGTCACGTGTTGTTTTGAGACATTTAGTTTGTTTGTTTTCTGAACAACTGAGCTTGTGTATATATTGCCTAGTCATACAAACCGAAATGGTTCTGTGTGCTGGAAAGTCTGTTGCAGTGGTCGGATATATCCGCCATTTGTTTTTTGCTTTTGTGTTGTTTTTTCTTCTCGTCCTCATTTGCATATAGTGCTTCATTCATAAAAGCACCATTTGGCCGTGAATGCGTTATATGTGTGAGGAATAATTGCTGCTCGGGCTGTTTAGTCTGTTAAATTGGGCCTGGAAGCGTTGGGCTAACTCACGAACGTTAACTTACGTCGAATAATAGGTGTTTAATGCAGGTTTAACCACAGTTAGCCGACATATTGTCGCCTCCACGCCTCATGTTTTTGTTTTTCGCCGACGCGACGGTGGGCTCTCTTTAGGCCCACGCATTATCTGTCATGTCTCCAGCTTTATTTCCTAATATACTGGCCTTCCATGACAGAGTTGCTGTCACACGTTAACAATAGTGGCCTCACGGATGAATTTGAGTCAGTCTGCCAGCGCTTGTCAGACGGAAGGGCGAAGGGCAGAGGAGTTGTTGTTTGCGCTCATTCATAAAAGCTGTAACCTTCAGCCGCTCCATTCATGACTGCAGCGATCGCTTCGGCGATAAGCCGCGCGTCGAAAACACGCGTCTAACAGTGTGTGCTTATTAAATAAACACACAGGTGCAACTAAAAGATGAGTTACAGTTGGTGGCCAAGCGTATTTACTCGTTAATTACTGCCCATTATAGGCTAAATTACGCTGTACTTTTATGAAAGGTTACCATGGCAACTATAATATTTTATAATATTTAACCCCAAAATAGCGTAGTTATTTCAGTGCTTGCTACAACAATAAAATAGCGAGACATAAACGTTTATAACGAGTTTATTCGCGTTTATTTTAAATGGGAGGTTTCTTGCATGAGTAGTTCTGGTCTGGTTATATTATTTATACCACAGTTACTGTGGTAATTAAAAAAAACTAGCTACAGTTGTGGTTGTTACAGTAGGGCCCACTTATTTATATTAGATTACATGCTTATACTTATATTACATACTATATACTACTACATACTAACATTTAAACCAATCATTTGATACAATACACTGCTTGTAGCCTATTTATATAGATATAAAAATACCTGCATGTAATTACATATATTTACACTGTTGACCCAACCCCTACCCTTTAACCTAACCATACCAATAAACCTGTCCCTTATCATAACCATATCCCACTTAAATACCAGCAAGAGTTTTTCAATACAACGTGAACTCAACACAGTAAGTACATTGTACCAAACAACAACAGCAACAATAACAATGATAATGTATTTATTTATTTTACTTACTTAGTTAAAGACATTGAATATAAAATGGGACCCTTCAATAAAACTGTTATGGCCAATTTCATCAAAACTTAAAATTATATGAGTGAAATATTCCTAAAGCAGGGCTCGCAAAATTTCAAAGTCCCTGGTAGCCCTTCGGGCCGGTACTCTTCAGATTTTGGTAGCCCGAAAATTAATTTAACTAGCCCCCCCCAAAAAAGACCTTTTTTTAAATATAGAAAATCAGATAGGAGTTTAAATGTCAATCAAAAATATTTTCAATACACAAATATCAAGAAATATGAAGGAAGGAATTTTATTTCACTATTTACAGGGTATCTGCAGAATTTTTTAAAATAAATTTAAGGCAATTTATGACCC
>NW_015549650.1:1826000-1843791 GCF_001515605.1 Sinocyclocheilus anshuiensis | reverse complement strand
TTGTGTGTGTGTTGCTTTGTTGTTTTATGTTTTGTTTTTGCCTTGTTTTGTGTGTGTGTTGCTTTGTTGTTTTATGTTTTGTTTTTGCCTTGTTTTGTGTGTGTGTTGCTTTGTTGTTTTATGTTTTGTTTTTGCCTTGTTTTGTGTGTGTGTTGCTTTGTTGTTTTATGTTTTGTTTTTGCCTTGTTTTGTGTGTGTGTTGCTTTGTTGTTTTATGTTTTGTTTTGCCTTGTTTTGTGTGTGTGTTGCTTTGTTGTGTTATGTTTTGTTTTTGCAATCTAAAGAGAGTCAGCGTAGCATTCCATCTCCTTGAAAAAATAAAGCATGACGGTTTATTGTTAGAAAATGTGAGATTTAGCCAATATGCGTAAATTGTAATGACACTTCTTCAAGTAGCAGTCCAGCCAGACTTTCTTCCGAGCAGTATGTTCTGTAAAACGATTCCCACTGATTTAAGAGGGGCTCGGCCTGCAGTGTGACTTCATCGCTTCCGCCCTCTCTTCCTCTCTTCCTCCTCCCCCGCGAGCGCTGCTGCTGCTGCTCGATAATCCAACATGGAGTAATCAGAGATGGGGCTCGTCGGGGCCACCCTCAGCAACATCAACGCATATTTCATCTAAGGGATTTTCGGAAATACACTGAAGCGCTCAAACTGTGGGAAATTATTCGGGGGATCTGGTTTAGCCTTTTTTATACCAAGATCGCCAAGGTTTTCATCAGCAACTGGTTAGATCCAGTGAAAAAAAGAAGAAGAAGAAAAAAGAAAAGAAACGAAACGAAAAACCCACCAAGACGGAGACGAGGAGAGGAGAGAGAGCAACAAGAAGGCACACTATAGCCGAACGAAGCGTGAGGGATTATTGGGAAAAGAGTGGCATAACAATGACGAGCGAACAGAGTGCACCCGTTGTGGGATTTTTTTGTAGGTGAAACGAGAAGAATGATTGAAGAAACACACCCAAACGAGTAAGTACCTGGAAAGAAATGTCTTATGGAGGGGTTGTCTTTGTTCTGGACGTTTGTCCACTACTTGTCACATCTTTTACGGCGTAAGGCAGCTAGATCGCATCTGAAGACGGTGCTGGGAAAGTTTGTGAAACTATTTTGCGTTGAAATGTTGAGTGGTATTGTCAGCGGACGGGGGATCCTCGGGCCCTCTGATAGTCTGAAGGAGGAGGAGGAGGGAGTGGGGTGGATCGGAAATATGTTGTAAAGGGATCTGATGTTTGAAAGGCCCTTCCTCGAGCCTTCCTCTGTGCTTGTACGTCACGTGTTGTTTTGAGACATTTAGTTTGTTTGTTTTCTGAACAACTGAGCTTGTGTATATATTGCCTAGTCATACAAACCGAAATGGTTCTGTGTGCTGGAAAGTCTGTTGCAGTGGTCGGATATATCCGCCATTTGTTTTTTGCTTTTGTGTTGTTTTTTCTTCTCGTCCTCATTTGCATATAGTGCTTCATTCATAAAAGCACCATTTGGCCGTGAATGCGTTATATGTGTGAGGAATAATTGCTGCTCGGGCTGTTTAGTCTGTTAAATTGGGCCTGGAAGCGTTGGGCTAACTCACGAACGTTAACTTACGTCGAATAATAGGTGTTTAATGCAGGTTTAACCACAGTTAGCCGACATATTGTCGCCTCCACGCCTCATGTTTTTGTTTTTCGCCGACGCGACGGTGGGCTCTCTTTAGGCCCACGCATTATCTGTCATGTCTCCAGCTTTATTTCCTAATATACTGGCCTTCCATGACAGAGTTGCTGTCACACGTTAACAATAGTGGCCTCACGGATGAATTTGAGTCAGTCTGCCAGCGCTTGTCAGACGGAAGGGCGAAGGGCAGAGGAGTTGTTGTTTGCGCTCATTCATAAAAGCTGTAACCTTCAGCCGCTCCATTCATGACTGCAGCGATCGCTTCGGCGATAAGCCGCGCGTCGAAAACACGCGTCTAACAGTGTGTGCTTATTAAATAAACACACAGGTGCAACTAAAAGATGAGTTACAGTTGGTGGCCAAGCGTATTTACTCGTTAATTACTGCCCATTATAGGCTAAATTACGCTGTACTTTTATGAAAGGTTACCATGGCAACTATAATATTTTATAATATTTAACCCCAAAATAGCGTAGTTATTTCAGTGCTTGCTACAACAATAAAATAGCGAGACATAAACGTTTATAACGAGTTTATTCGCGTTTATTTTAAATGGGAGGTTTCTTGCATGAGTAGTTCTGGTCTGGTTATATTATTTATACCACAGTTACTGTGGTAATTAAAAAAAACTAGCTACAGTTGTGGTTGTTACAGTAGGGCCCACTTATTTATATTAGATTACATGCTTATACTTATATTACATACTATATACTACTACATACTAACATTTAAACCAATCATTTGATACAATACACTGCTTGTAGCCTATTTATATAGATATAAAAATACCTGCATGTAATTACATATATTTACACTGTTGACCCAACCCCTACCCTTTAACCTAACCATACCAATAAACCTGTCCCTTATCATAACCATATCCCACTTAAATACCAGCAAGAGTTTTTCAATACAACGTGAACTCAACACAGTAAGTACATTGTACCAAACAACAACAGCAACAATAACAATGATAATGTATTTATTTATTTTACTTACTTAGTTAAAGACATTGAATATAAAATGGGACCCTTCAATAAAACTGTTATGGCCAATTTCATCAAAACTTAAAATTATATGAGTGAAATATTCCTAAAGCAGGGCTCGCAAAAGTCCCTGGTCCCTGGTAGCCCTTCGGGCCGGTACTCTTCAGATTTTGGTAGCCCGAAAATTAATTTAACCCCCAAAAAACAAAAAAGACCTTTTTTTAAATATAGAAAATCAGATAGGAGTTTAAATGTCAATCAAAAATATTTTCAATACACAAATATCAAGAAATATGAAGGAAGGAATTTTATTTCAATTTAAGGCAATTTATGACCCATTTTAAGAGCTGCACAAGTAAAATGAACACTGTATGAGTGGGGTTGGACAATGTCTATGGTAACATACAGTATTGAGTCATAAAATTACATGATTTACAGTTCAGATACAGGTTTTCACAAAAACAAAAATCTTATACAACAGCATTTCAGCCTTTAGACCATTTTTATGAAAAAGGATAAATCAAGCATATAAATCGTCAATTTAAAACGTATACGTATTACTGTCTTAATTGTTTAGATTTTTAGAAGGCACATTAACTTCTTTCTCATTTACAGCTCTATGTGTTTGCTGCGTAAAAGCATGAGTTGATATTTGCGTTGATCTGACCATAAACAGCAAGAAAGTCTTATTGGAAATGCAAATTCATTCTCTGCCACGAGGTGGCGCTGTAGGAGCGCTGAAATATTGCGGTTTCCCCTGTAACAGCTGCACACAAAGCAGCGCCGCGCTAATAAACGCTGCTTTATCAGGAATTCTAGATAAAATGAAATTAAAATGCCAACGACACGTTTCTGAGGACAGTCGGTTCCCTTCAGATACATTAATGTATATAATGAGCGAGTACATCATGAATTCATCTTCCAAACCGCGTTTGTGTCTTATTCCGAATCACTACGGTACACTTATAATAAGTGCTTATATTTGGACTATTGTAGCCTGGTCGGGTCGTCACCGCTGCGGAGTAACACATACCTGCGTGAATCGCCAGAGACATAAACTTAGAGAAGTAGCTCCGGTTGGAATGTTCTTCCGTGGGATGTGTGCAGTTCTGTTTATTAACCGCTAGAGTGCCAAAAGTTACAAAGTGCTGCTTTAAGTTTGATACAACTCTATGAGTTTTTAAGGACCCGCAGGAGATCTGTATTTAAGATAGCCCGTCGGGCAGAGTGGTGATACATTTTGGTAGCCCGACTGGAAGACACAATAGCCCCGGTACGTCGGGCTAGTGATTTTGCGAGCCCTGTAAAGCTTCTCGCACTTTCATATTTCAATTTGATTTTACAGTAGTTGCAGTAACTAGTTACCATGAAACATGTTTATATACAATCTGCCATGTTATTTAGGGACTAGCATGTTTAGGGCCTTGATATGGCACTCAAACACAGGCAGTCCAGTCATATCAATGGTATTGATATCAGTAATAATGTTCCTAAACTATTTGAACTCTGCAGTAAATAGTGTAGAAGACAGCAGTGCGAAATGACTTTCAGAAAAGGTCATTCCCAATCCCCTGCCCTGTGCAGGAAAAATCGATTGCAGATCCTGGTTTTCACTCTGACTCATAGGAACAGCCCCGGCACAGACTGTGTGTCTGCTGTAAATAAAAGTATTACTTTGTGTATTACTTTCTGTCTGTGGATGATTATCCATACAGTTACTCTTCAATTCGTATCGTTTGTTCTCTTTCTTACATGGTCTATTACATTCTGTTTATACACTTTCTATTACACAGTCTAATTACAATATTGTTAGAAAATTATTTTAGAAAATAAAAGTCATTATGACAGTTAGCTTCTAACTTCTTTTCCAAGCTTGTCTTATGTTTTTGACATGCTCGCTTGATCTACAGCAATAATTAACCTTAATGCCTTAAAATGATAAGTCCTCAATGTTACAAGGGCAAGCTCAGCAGTTTTACAGCCTTATGTCTCTCTTTCTATTAATTAGATGCAATATCGGTAATGTTAGCCATTTAATTCCCTTTAAGAGGATGTTGGACTGTATTGATTTCCCTGGCTTTTGTTTGGGGGGGAAAGAGCTTTACTTAAATCTGCTTATTTTCTGGTCGGGTTGTGTTTTTTTGAAGTGTAATAAACCGAGGATTGACTGTTAAGCTACTATGACCAGAAGTGTATTTATATTGATTTATCGTTAATGGGATGTTTATGTATTTGGAGTAGGGCTGTCGCGGTGAGGGAATTTCTTGCGATAATTTTGAGTGGCTCAATAGCGCGGTATTATCGCCATACATATACATATATATATATATATATATATATATATATATAATTTGTGCGTGTATGTATGTGTTACGATATAACTAACGAGGTCATATTCAGAAGACAATTAAACAGAAACCAAATAGCGTCGAAACAGGAAGTGAAGTAAACAGAAGAGAATGACTAAATAACGGTCCACATAACAGAACATAAACCTGACAATAAGATCGTTTATTGTCGTTTAGCCTATATGTATAACAGTTAGCCTAATCTGATCTTCTAATCTGACTGGACAAGAGACTTTCTATTGATATTTCTACCTGCGTGCGCCCATCCAAAGTGCACACACACAGCAGTGAACACACACCCGGAGCAGTGGACAGCCTGTGGTGCAGCGCCCGGGGAGCAGTTGGGGGTTCGGTGCCTTGCTCAAGGGCACCTCAGTCGTGGTATTGAAGGTGGAAGAGAGCGCTGTACATTCACTCCCCCCACCTACAATCCCTGCTGGTACGAGAATCGAACCCTCAACTTGTGGGTTACGAGTCCGACTCTCTAACCATTAGGCCACGACTTCCCCAGTGTTACAGTGTTGCGCCACAAGGTGGTGGAAAGGGACTGCCATTCAACTACACGTTCAAAAACGCTGATTCATTCATTCAAAGAGACGTAATAAAACACGCTGTTGAAATCATTTTAACTTTGAGCGCCACTTTAGAAGGCTCAGCTGACCAGCTATGCGTCGATGCTAAGACAGAGATTTCGCTTTCCTTGGACATGACAACCTATTTTCACAAATATGACTCGGCCTGGAGGACAGACGCAGGTAATCGCACGTGCTCAGTCGATCTCTCTCTCATTCACTGTCTGTTTAGGCTTGTTAAGTGTAAATCTACGGAGCCTCTGTACAAATCAGCATGGTACACATTATGTTATCATTACTAACTTGTTTAATATTCAGTCCACATGCACGAAGTGTAAAACGAGAAGGGCATAACCTTACGAAAAAAGAAAACACGCAAAAATCGCGGTTTCTGCGGTTCTTATATTCCTCTGCAGTTTGCTCGTCAATAGCACAGTATTGCGATATTGCGGTTATCACGACAGCCCTAATTTGGAGTGGGCTTTTGATTCATGTTCTGTGAGTAAATAAGTAGGCAAAAATGTGTTTGCTTTGTTTGAATGCCACAAAAGTCTTAATGTATTCCTTGTAAAATATTCCTTGATGGTAATTATGGTAGAAACTTGATTTTTAAGCTGGATGATATACACAGATATGATTATTTGTTGATCTCAGTCACATTCACACTCACATTTTCACGCCCTGCACTACATTAAATACATTAAAATGAACAAAATAATATAAAAAAAGAGAGAAGATAACATTAGTCAAGGTCAATAAAATGCACTATACTTTAGTTTTGAGCCTTCCTAGTACAAAGAATCATTCTCAGATTATGTAATCAATGAATGCATGAATATTGAAGCTGGCAAGGATGCGCTTCACATAACAGCATACGTTAAGTGAGTTTTTTTTTCTCCTTAAGACTCTAAATATGTGATTGTGCAACAATATATTATAACACACAAAGGCGGTAATCATGGTTCTCTTAAGGGATAGTTCACCTAAAAATGAAAATTCTGTCATCATTTACTCACCCTCATGTCGTTCCAAACCTGTATGAGTTGCTTTCTTATGTTGAACCCAAAAGAAGATATTTTGAAGATTGCTGGTAATCAAACCATAGTAGGAAAAAAAATACTATGGAAGTCAATGGCAACCACCAACTGTTTGATTACCAGCAATCTTCAAAATATCTTCTTTTGTGTTCAACATAAGAAAGCAACTCATACAGGTTTGGAACGACATGAGGGTGAGTAAATGATGACAGAATTTTCATTTTTGGGTGAACTATCCCTTTAGTAAATATTAGGACTGCACAATATAGTCAACAAGTTTTGCAGCTGCCATTTATTCTGACAAATTTCCATTTCAGAGTTCAAGAAGTGCTTTTCTTATTCCCTGTTATCAGACGTCCAGCGCTTCTTATGAATGTTTCTACTCGGAATTAGTGCTCTGCATTTATCCCATCCAAAGTGCACACACACAGCAGTGAACACACACCCGGAGCAGTGGACAGCCTGTGGTGCAGCGCCCGGGGAGCAGTTGGGGGTTCGGTGCCTTGCTCAAGGGCACCTCAGTCGTGGTATTGAAGGTGGAAGAGAGCGCTGTACATTCACTCCCCCCACCTACAATCCCTGCTGGTACGAGAATCGAACCCTCAACTTGTGGGTTACGAGTCCGACTCTCTAACCATTAGGCCACGACTTCCCCAGTGTTACAGTGTTGCGCCACAAGGTGGTGGAAAGGGACTGCCATTCAACTACACGTTCAAAAACGCTGATTCATTCATTCAAAGAGACGTAATAAAACACGCTGTTGAAATCATTTTAACTTTGAGCGCCACTTTAGAAGGCTCAGCTGACCAGCTATGCGTCGATGCTAAGACAGAGATTTCGCTTTCCTTGGACATGACAACCTATTTTCACAAATATGACTCGGCCTGGAGGACAGACGCAGGTAATCGCACGTGCTCAGTCGATCTCTCTCTCATTCACTGTCTGTTTAGGCTTGTTAAGTGTAAATCTACGGAGCCTCTGTACAAATCAGCATGGTACACATTATGTTATCATTACTAACTTGTTTAATATTCAGTCCACATGCACGAAGTGTAAAACGAGAAGGGCATAACCTTACGAAAAAAGAAAACACGCAAAAATCGCGGTTTCTGCGGTTCTTATATTCCTCTGCAGTTTGCTCGTCAATAGCACAGTATTGCGATATTGCGGTTATCACGACAGCCCTAATTTGGAGTGGGCTTTTGATTCATGTTCTGTGAGTAAATAAGTAGGCAAAAATGTGTTTGCTTTGTTTGAATGCCACAAAAGTCTTAATGTATTCCTTGTAAAATATTCCTTGATGGTAATTATGGTAGAAACTTGATTTTTAAGCTGGATGATATACACAGATATGATTATTTGTTGATCTCAGTCACATTCACACTCACATTT
Organism: Sinocyclocheilus anshuiensis; assembly: GCF_001515605.1. NCBI lineage: Eukaryota > Metazoa > Chordata > Actinopteri > Cypriniformes > Cyprinidae > Sinocyclocheilus > Sinocyclocheilus anshuiensis. The sequence continues at coordinate 1,835,806 of NW_015549650.1, read as the reverse complement.
TCACGCCCTGCACTACATTAAATACATTAAAATGAACAAAATAATATAAAAAAAGAGAGAAGATAACATTAGTCAAGGTCAATAAAATGCACTATACTTTAGTTTTGAGCCTTCCTAGTACAAAGAATCATTCTCAGATTATGTAATCAATGAATGCATGAATATTGAAGCTGGCAAGGATGCGCTTCACATAACAGCATACGTTAAGTGAGTTTTTTTTTCTCCTTAAGACTCTAAATATGTGATTGTGCAACAATATATTATAACACACAAAGGCGGTAATCATGGTTCTCTTAAGGGATAGTTCACCTAAAAATGAAAATTCTGTCATCATTTACTCACCCTCATGTCGTTCCAAACCTGTATGAGTTGCTTTCTTATGTTGAACCCAAAAGAAGATATTTTGAAGATTGCTGGTAATCAAACCATAGTAGGAAAAAAAATACTATGGAAGTCAATGGCAACCACCAACTGTTTGATTACCAGCAATCTTCAAAATATCTTCTTTTGTGTTCAACATAAGAAAGCAACTCATACAGGTTTGGAACGACATGAGGGTGAGTAAATGATGACAGAATTTTCATTTTTGGGTGAACTATCCCTTTAGTAAATATTAGGACTGCACAATATAGTCAACAAGTTTTGCAGCTGCCATTTATTCTGACAAATTTCCATTTCAGAGTTCAAGAAGTGCTTTTCTTATTCCCTGTTATCAGACGTCCAGCGCTTCTTATGAATGTTTCACATCCTGTGGAAAAGACACAAGGGCCAAATGCTCCTGCCCAATCTTCCAGGCTGTTAATGTTTTATTTGATTGTTTCCTTAAATGTTTTCTTGGTCAAGCCAAGTAGTAAAATGTGATGGTTTATTTGTGAAGGCCACTCTGCCGTTGTAAAGCGGCCTGTCCAAACATAGCTCCCAGTCCTCAGGAGAATGAAAGCGTTGTCAACTTCTCACCCCTCTGTGGTCCTGCTGAGAAGGGAACACAGATAGCTCTTCTGTCACGGCCCAGACAGGAAGCCATTATCTGCGCTTTATTGAACCTGTTGTTCTTTTTCATTCAATCAGCCCTCCCCTCCACCCGAAAAGCATTGCAGAGCCAAATGAGGTCTTGTGAAATTCACTGCTCTCATATGGAAATGTGCATGTGTCCACTGGAAGCCCAGTCAACTGCACAAGTCCTTTTATTCAGTGTGCTTCTACGACCATTCAGAAATAAGCCGACAGATAACGAGGAGACTTTGCCAACGCGTTCCCAAGACAGCAGATAGAAGCGGCCAAATGTCAGAGTCCAGTGTTAGTCCAACCGCCAGTCTCAAAGTTTGTTATCTCTAAATCAGGATTCAAGCTGAATTCAATACCAAATGCAACGGGACACCTGGACATGAACAATAGCTTTGGTATTACTTGCCACCATTATTTGGTGCTCTTTGTGTCCTTTCTGGCCTTAAGGCTTGGTTTTCCCCTTCTCAGGTTGATATGACACTTAGAGCGGATCTGTGGCTGAATAGCACTATATTCTGTTTGTAACCATATGTTTAGGTGTGTTTTTGTGTCTCTATTCAAAAATACATTGCAAATGTAATTCAGAAATTTCACACAGACAACCACCATATAACGTCTACAGCAATCTTTTAATTCGCTGATTTAAATATCAATTTTTTAGTAAGGTTGTCAGATGGCATAACCATTAGATTCAGAAATGAATCATATTTGTAAAAAAAAAAATGTTTCCCCTTGGAACATTTTGATTTAAAACTTTTTTTTAAAAACAGTGATTATGGATGTAACTACGTTAAATGGGTAAGATTTTTTTTCTTCTTTTTTTTACTTCTTGATGGTTATACCACTTGACACTGCTAATAAAACTCCGGTTAAAAATTGTCTAAATTTTCAGCAGCCATTACTTCAGTCATGATCTTTCAGAAATAATTCTAATACGCTGATTTTTTTATTACTATGTTGAAAACAGTTGTGCTGCTGCTTAGATGCATTTTTTTTCTGCATAGAAAGTTCAAAAGGACAGCATTTATTGGAAATCGAAACCTTTTATAACATTATAAAAGTCTTTACTGTGACTTTTAATCAATTTAATGCATCCTTTCTGAATGAAAATATTAAATTCATTCAATAAAATAAATAAAAATACTGACCCCAAACATTTGAACTGTAGTGTGACTATATACAGTATGTCAGATAGCCATTTTTTTGCTATTGTTTCACAGCTGTTTTTTTAGCATCTCGCGCCATGAGCTTTTTGTATTTTAGACACTGCGTCAAATTGGTAATAGTTCTGCTTTTGACACATGCATCAAAAACAGTTCAGGACAATGGAGCAGTCATGAATCTGTGGGTGAGATAAGCATCTTGAGCTTATTAGATATTTACATGAGCAATAATAATAATAATTTAAGTGTGTAATTTCAGTGACACAAGCACTGAATTTGCACCAAACTCCCTCATTTGATAGGCTTTTCAAGATTAAAATTCCTTCATTGTAATGCCTGAGGTGTACACAATAGACATACTTTAAAAAGAGAGTCTTGTTTCCTCTTCCCTCTCTTTTGTAGTTGGCTGTAAGTAGGGCCAGGCAGGGTTACACTGAGCTTATCTAAGGAAGTAACAGTCTGCCCTTATCAGGTTTGGTGCAACTGTTTAACCCACCTGCCAAAAGGCGCGGAAACCATTCTGCCCCACATTAATAGATTTGCTTTTCATATCTTGCTTAGGTTTTTGTGTGTGTGTGTGTGTGTGTGTGTGTGTGTGTGCCTATGTCTTTCTAATACAAATGGTTTATAAACTGCCCAGAGTATTCAGAATATGCATGGAGAAAGCATACAGTGTTTGAACAAAATGACACTGAGCTCTTTGTGTGAGGAACAGACTTAAATTAAGTCATTAATCACACAAAATCACCTGCCCTCAGTTTTCAAATTTCATTCACGTTATTCATACCAATTCTGTTGGGAGTCAATAATGTCAAACCTGGCACAGTTTCACATTTTCTCTTTAGCATCATATGCTATCAGAGATGTGAAAACGTCTATGTCTAAATAAGACCAGAAACATGTATTGAGCAAGTAAATAAGGTCCATTTTGATTCATGGTGTCTTAAACCATTTATTGAACTTTGGTGTATTTTGTTTTATAAATGCAATAAGCCATATAATGTAGGACTTACATATACCTCTCACACCTGGTAAAATCACTTAAAAGCACCTCCTGGAGTGGCTTATTGCTTGAATAACCAAACATAGTTTTCAGGCAAACACTTTTCTTTTTATTTGATCATATTTTCCTATAAGTTTGAGCTGGAAGATATTGATAAGCAGAGAAGAGCGCAGCACACTGTTGCTGATAGAGTGGCTGCATGATTGTGTCCCATCCCCCAGAATTCACGTGTTTTCCCGAGAGAAAGAGAAAAAGAGAGAGGGTGAGAGCTCTACTGACTGCACTGAGTGTTGCAACACTCATGTGATAAATGTCATGTGTTCACATGTCTACTGAATGTCCACTGCACCACTGGACTGAATAGCAAGGACGGCCTGTATTCCTGTCCACATTCCACTTTTGTACAACTATTATGCAATTTGGTGCCTGGAAGTTTTTTTTTTTTTTTTTTCCTCTTTACATCAACAAAGTTGCAAAGAAAAAAATGCAGGCACCAAATTGCATCATAGTAGAACTATAATGCAGTGGGCAGTTCTTTGCATTTGGATGCGGGATGCATCGGGACGCAATGACATAGTCTATTACTCTTTATATTATATAAGTCAGTTTTACAGTACTCTTAAATATAGCCAGGCTTTTGACTATGCCATAAAGTCTGGTCCACATTGCAGCTCATTTTGGTCAAGAACCAACCATTTAGCTAAGAGACATTCTGACTGACATGTAGTGCAATGAACCAGTTTGCTTTAACGTGTCACGTGTCATAGATTATACATATATATTAATTATAACTGGAATAATAAATCAGCATCAATAAAATAAAGTAATGATGCAACAGTCATGGCAAATGGTTTTACAAAAATCGATGTGGCCCAGACAGCAGAAAGGTCCAACGACTATACTATCAATCAAGTGTTACAATAAAACTTTTAAGATTTAGGAACGATTCAGAATTAGGAATGCTTTCAAAAATAACTATCCATATAGATACAGTATAGATACAATCAAATTCATATACTGGTGTAATTGTGGTGAAAAATTAATTCTGGTTACCATAATCATTAAAAAAAAACACTTCAAGCAAATTCATCCAATGGAATAAAAGTGCTGTAAATACAAGAAATGTAGTAACAAGATGTTAAATCATATATCTGAACATTACTAATATATAATTGGATTGTTTCTTCCACACCAGTATATGACGCTGACTGCACATATCAGAAATATGAAATATGATCTGCGGTTTTAACTGTTCCAGCATCTAAAGTATGTTAAATGTTGATAAAATAAAAACAGAGGACAATATACTGTACCTGGTAAAACTGGTTGGAGTGCAGAGTTCTTTCAGTGGAAGGAAGATGATTCATTTCATAAGTGAAATTCCATATGCATCTGTTATCATCATTTCATTAAATTGTTTGTTTTCATATCAGTAAAAAATAGTTTTTTTTTTTTTTTTGCTTTATTGTAAGAGCAGAAAATCATGCTTCATATACACTGCTGTTCAAAAGTCTGGAGTCTGCAAGATTTATTATTATTATTATTATTTTTAATTAATACTTCTTTCAGCAAGGGCAAATTAATTTGATTAAAAGTGCTAAAGTCTTTTGAACTTTTTGAACTTTCTTGAGTCTTGTCTTGTAAATGTTTCCAAAGAACACAGGAATGACATTTTAAAATTCAAATAGAAAACAGCTTTTTTAAATTGTAAAAATATTTCACAATATTACTTTTTATTTAAATAAATGCAGCCTTGGAAAGACTTCTTTCAAAAACCTTAAAAAACGTACCAACCCTAAACTTTTGAATGGTAGTGTAGGAACTAAAATAACATTATGTTTAGCCAAAAATGAAAATTCTGTCATCATTTACTCACACTCCTGTTGTTTTAAACCTGTATGACTTTCTTCTGCAGAACACAGAGATATTTTGAAGAATGTTGGGAACCAGTTTTGGTGACATTTGACTTTAGGTGAACTTCCCCATTCATCTAAGTAGTAGCAGTCATTCAAATGGGGCAGGATCCCCTGGATGTACATGAAATGTTCAGTGTATATATTGCTTGTGAAAAAACAAAAAAATGAAATCATAAAACATGGCTGCTTTTGAATGGCCTCCAATGGAGAAACCAGTGGGTCAAGGTTTAGCTTGTTAACCCCTGCTAGTAAATGCCACAACTGCACCATCTGACTTCAAAAAGCATCTTTCTCCATTGACGGCTTTTGTTCATCCTCTACATTAGATTGAACAATGCTACACCGTCAAACAGCGTTCTGGACCAGTTCTCCTGTTCGCACCGATGATTGATGGTTAAGATGTAGGTGTTTACACAGCGTATAGTCAGCTCTCGGCGTGTGTGTAGGTGTGTTGTTTGAAGTAGAGGGGCACAGTAACTAACTGCACTGGTTCATGTTCGCTTGAGCCCACACCCTGTGCATATGTGGGTGTTGTTGGTCGTAGCTTTAGCTGGAAGTGTAGGCGAGTTGGAGCTTACGCTGCTTGGAGATTATATTCTCTGCACGTTAGACCGCGAGAGAGAGAGAGGGAAAGCTGTGCTGTAGGCCGCCGGCTCAAGGCAGAAATGGCTGCTTGCGGATGACTCATACTCCAGCACTCCCGAGTGTTTGTCAAGGAGACTGAATCATACAGTGTGTGAAGAGGAGGCTGGAGTTTTCTCCCTGCTTTCTGGACGCAGACATGCTCGGTCTCCGTCCTTCTGAGCGCGACCGGGAGACGCTCGCCCCGCCGATGCCGTGAGCGCTGCCGCTAGATACGCAGAGATGATGGAGAGCAGCCGGTAAGCCCGGTCGAGGCAGGTTTTTCCAGATTGTTCTGTTGTCAAGTGCCGTTCTGTTCTGCGTTTGTCTGTCAGGGTTGCCATGTCTTTGTATAAAACACAAGGTGCTGTTTTGAATGGCAGTAGTGAGGTCCATGTGGCATCTTCAGTTTCGGGTAATTAATCTGATTCCAAAATGATGCTCAATGCATCTCAATTTTTCAGCAACTGCACAGGGGTGCAAATTTGTGACGAGTCGCTAATTCTGTGTAAAGATTTAGTATGAAATATGTCTGCGCTGACTGGTCGATAGGAGTGGAATAAGCAGCTTTGATAAAATCAGAGGCCGCTTTCACTCTATTTAAATGAAATGTTGCATCTTAGCCACCTTAAACTTGGTCATTGTTTATGGATGTGCATAAGCATGATCAACTTGTGATTCGTGCGTAATGATGAGTTAATGTTGGTTTTCTTTATGTTGATGTTGTAGCATTTTTGCAGGGCTGTACATGGCATGGCACTTGTTTGTACCTGGAATGTTTTATCCTAAGCTTCCCAGTGCCCAGAAATATTAACAATTAATTAAAAATTTCAATTATTCGTTCTTTTGTGAATCGATTCAGAATCATTTGAAAGAAAATTGTGATGTATCTGTGAATCAGTTTTTGTCCCACACATCTAGCTTCAGTGACAGGATGAAGAATGTTTGATTTATGAATCAGATTAGCACAAGAGATTTTGGCTTTTGAATATTAAACCATTAACCAGTGCGTGTGTGATTTTTATCACAGGTAAGGGGTACAGTGCTGGTAAAATCACACACCCTTAATGGGATGGTTCACCCAAAAACGCAACTTTGTTGTTAATTTACTCACCAAATATGACCTAATATTTGTTGTTTTGGTTGTTTAAATTGAAATTATTTGGGAGTAATGTTCCCAGCATCTCATGAAGATATGATATTTGGCCGCACAGGAGAAGATTGCGGATTGAATTAATTTGGAGCCGTGCTGTCATAATTCTCTGAGTCGTCCATTGTTGATCTCATTGAGACTCTGGGAAGAGGTGGCGACATATCATTTAAAGCCTTGAGAACGTGGACAGTTCCACATTGTGCGGAAACCATTGTGCCCCCTGATGTTAATCGAATAGACTAAACTATGGTGAGACATCCGTCTATCCGTCACTCGCTCCTGACTTCACCCCAGTTCCTCCATGGCCTGCCAACATGCACGTACACCAAAATACCCATTCAGTGATTCTGCAGAAAGTTTTGCCATTGTTACTTCTGTAAATTGGAGCTTGTAGACCTTTATCATTGAGGAAACCCTGAGTGGGTGTTTTTGCTGGCCCTCAGAATGCACTTAAAGAATCCCAGTGGTTTTCTATGACCTTTTAATATGGTTAGTTTGGAAATATATACATACTTTTTGTCGTTTTGTGTCAAGGCCATTTTTGGGTTTGCCATTTTCTCACTTCCATTTTAAGGTGAAGTGTGTAATTTCTGTGGCACTCGCTCAAACTTTGTTTGAAGTGCCTGACCGTAATACAAGTGAGTTTGGGGGGAAAGTCTAACTGTTTATCCAAGCAATGGAGGATGGGCCATTATTTGGAAAACATGGGGAATCTTCTGAAATCTTCTTGAGGTTAAATAAAATCAATGTAAACGATTTTGTTTTCTTAAAGATTCATCGAAAGTGTTGGTTCACTCCGAAATTAAAATTCTGTCACCATTTGCTCACTCTCATATTGTCCCAAACCTGTATAGATTTCTTTCATTGGAGCAAAGCTGAACGCTCTTTTCCATACAATGTAAGCATACAGTGACCAGTGGCTGTCAAGCACCGTGAAATAACCTCGTCATAAAAGGGACAACAATCCAAATTTTAAGAAATCATACCATAGTTTTATTTGAGAAACAGACTGATATTTAAAGAGGTTCGTTCACTTAAAATGTCAAATTCTGTCATCATTTACTCCCACTTATGTTGTTCCAAACCCATGAGACTTTCATAAATTTTTGAAACACAAATGAAGATATTTTTAAAGAAACCTGAGAGATTTCTGTCTTTCCTCAATCAAAACTTTGATGCTTTATAAAGTTCATAAAAGCTTTGTTATGCATATGAATCAAGCAGTGTAAGTCTTCTGAAGAGACAATATCGCTTTATACGATGGACGGATTTCATGTAGGTTTTTATTCAAATGTAAACATTGATCAATACAATGCGTGTACAATGCAATGTGTTTAGTTACGTGTACTTTGAGTGAGGGACAGAAATCTCTCAGGCTTCATTAAAAATTTTCAAAGATGAATGAAGGTCTTATGGGCTTGGAACAACACATGGGTGAATAAATTATGAGATTTTTTATTTGGGGGTGAAGTAACTCTTAAGAAATTATTGACTGAAAATGAAAGTTGATGGGGGTTGTTTCTATTCTTTTTACATTTCCATTATGATTCCTTCTAAAAAACTATAACAATTGAATGAACTCATGTGATGCAGCTGAATGGAGATGCAACAAGGAAGATGTTTGTGCTCAGGTTGATGGAGTTTCACCTGTGTGGCGCTCAGTGAGTTGTTTCTTGGCTGCTTATGGTGGCCTGATGCCCACTGCCGCACAGATGGGAGAGAGGCCGCACTGAGACACCTTCCAGCCTGGTATGGCAGCGAGCAGAGGGAGTCGTGGCTTTCGCCGCCTTCGTACATTCTGTTGTGTGTGTCTGTGTTTGTATATGCGTGTATGCACACGCTTCACATTGTGTCTGTTAAATGCCTGTAATTCTATGACCCTATTTTTTCCCCCCTGAGAAAGCCAGATGGTAGATGTCCCAGCATGCTAAAGAGACATGCTAAATATTCTCAGTTATTTACTTGGAAAAGATGACCAGCTAACTATCGCTGGTAAAAGCAACTGCTTAACATGAATGGAGTGAAATTTGTGGATGTGTTTGAATCATGCAGGTTATATTTTGGATGTCCATGGTCATGAAAATGTCAGGAAATGTCTAGTTTTGTTTTGTTTCTTTGACTGTTTGCTCTTTGGCAGAACTTGTAGACAAAAACCAGTCTGATTACATAATTCATCCAAAATGAAAATACAATTCTGTTATCATTTACTCACCCTCATGTTGTTCCAAACCCAACCCAGGCTCTGTGGAAAAACATGCTTGCATTTCTGCAAAATTATGTTATGATGCTTTTTGCATGTTCTGCGACACTTTCAAAGTGAAATGTCTAATGAGTGGTAGGGCTGTCAAAATGGCTGAAAAACTAAATTCGAATTTTGTACTAAATATTATCAAAATTCGAATTATATTCGAATTTAAAATGCATAATTTCAGTTAGAGTGAAGAAAAGCTTTTGGCGCATCAAGCAAAATATTACTAATGCCCGTTTATTCAAAGCATAACATGACTATCCGTGAAAAAAGTGCATAATGTTTATAAACCAATTATAATTAATTAAGTTGCTTAAACAACTATAAACAAAACAGCATCATGTATGTATTCATAGTTTAATACAAAGGGTCGAAAGCCAATCACACAAGAGTATATTTTTCATTTAAAGTTGCAGTGGGATGGGGGGAAAAAACTAGGGATGCACCGATACCACTTTTTCCAGTACTCGCCCGATACCGATACTTTTATTTTTGGTACTTGCCGATACCGAGTACCGATACCGATATTTTTATTGCATTTGTAAAAATTTGTAATATTGGGTACAGAAACCAAAAGGGTATGTATAATGTTAGTTGGTTAACTTCATTTATCAAATAGATAAAGTCAAACCAAAATTTATTCAGACACCTTCAACATTTCTCACATTATCACAGTTTATTCGCTATAGTTTAGAAA
>NW_015549650.1:1825669-1825859 GCF_001515605.1 Sinocyclocheilus anshuiensis | reverse complement strand
AAAAATTATTCAGACAGCTGTTAGTATGACAGTATTTACACAACTATGAATACTTTGTCGGGCAACCTTTAGCCTTAATGACAGCCTGCAGTCTCCTGGGCATGCTGTCAACCAAGTTCATGCAAACCTGAACTTCAATTTTTTTCCCCAGACTCGGTCTGAATAATTTTTGGACCCAAATTTGTATCAG
>NW_015549650.1:1822659-1825465 GCF_001515605.1 Sinocyclocheilus anshuiensis | reverse complement strand
ATAAAGTCTCGAGATATGTTTTTTCAAAGTTGAACTTGCATTAATTTTACATGGCTTTCTAAACATGCGGCTCTTTTGTGCGAGACGCGAGTGCAACGGTGATAGATGTCTCTCTAGAAAATGCGCATAATATGTGTTCTGTGTGAACGGCTTGGGTTTCAGTTTTGACGTAAACAAGATCTTCTCCGCATTGATGTTCTGTTTTCCCGTAATATTTGTAATTAACAACGCAGCAGCGCTGGATAGGCTAACAAAAATATTAAAATGCAATGACACTTACATCGTCATCGCATCTCGTGCGCCACTGATAAGGCTGCCTCCTTAATGCACACCTAAAATTCGAATGCAACGTTTTTGCCTTTGAATGTGGATTTTTATTTTAAATTCGACGAATATTCGAAATTCGAATTATTTTTTTGACAGCCCTAATGAGTGGTGCTAAAAGCACTCAGTTTTATATGAAACAGATGAGCATGAATCTGTCAACATTTTATTACATTGTTATACTTACCGTGGCGCTTCAGAAAATAAATGTTCAGTGAGCGGCGCTAAAAGATTAATTGCATTTGATAATAACGTACCAGCTACACTTAACCTTAATCCAAATCTAACCGATAGTGTTAACAAAAGCTAATGTGACATAAAAACACATTTCCTTAAGCAACTATGCCATTTTAGCTTGCTTCTATGAGTCTTTGAGCTCTTATTTCATGGGACTATTGTAGTGCTGTACCAGGTGAGCTACAGAGCAAGTTTACTTCATCAGAAAAGCCATGCATATGGACCTGCTTATGTGACACAAATGTCAAAATGTATTAGTTTACAAATCATGCACTATGGTAAATAACAGTATTGTGGAACCAAGCAAAATATGTCTTTCTTAATCGATAATCTGCCCCTGTATTAATAATATGTGTGAAAAGGAAGAAAAACCACTAGTGTTTATTTTTACTGGAAACTGCAGTGAATTGTAATGTAAGTAGAGGCACGTTCTCTCAAAGAATCTAAGTTGTCCAAACCGGGATGCTGTTATTTTTCTGTGGAAAACAAAAGAAGCAGTTTTGAATCTTAACGCAAATCTTTTCTATTGAACGACAGTCATAATGACCATGTCTGTCAAGCTCCAAGAAAGACCTAAAACACTTCTGAAGCCATACAAAAACTGTGTGAGGAGCAGACTGAAGGTTTTTTTTTTTTTTTTTTAAATAGGGAAATCTGCCTCTAAAGAAAGATTATTAAAAAAATCCTTATCGAGTGATCATGAACCACTGGAAAGGTCATGGAAATCCATTGCTCAAACAGCACAGGAATATTTTGTTGTTCTCAGATTATGTTCAGTATACTGTAGCGTGATTTTGACGTCTCTGTTTGTCTGTATCAAATATCAGAATGAATATGTAATGCAAAGAATTCTAAAATAAGTTGATGATTTAAAATGCCAAAGATGTGAGTAAAAAAAGCAAGTCTCCTGTTATAGGTGTCTAGTGTCCTTGGAAGGACAAAGGAGATAAACAACAGGAAGCAACATTGACATCACACAGGAAGGAAACAGCCGTCTCTAATTTTAATCAGACGTTTCCTCATTACATTCACTGACTATAATAAGAGTGTTAGAAATTAAAAAGAAGATTTCAGTATCTTTTTGCATAAAATGTTGACACTGACAATCAGTCCTATTTGCGTTTACATTTCTAATAGATATCTCACCCATTCACCCTGTCGTGCCCTCCTGCACTCACCAGAGTGTAAAGGGGTGCGATCTTTCAAACAGCATGAGGGAAAAATGAGGAAAAAGAGCTGTTTTTTGTAAATTTCCACATCACAGATGGATGGAATGACTCACTCTCTCACACACACAGACATAAACACTCACACATACTTCAGTGACATTTTCACTCGCCTTTCTGCGTTTAACATCCAGGTTTTATCATGCGTCCTCTTTTAGACCTGTTGTGAGAGAGCTTATCAGTAATATTCGCAATGCTTTTAATCAATATATATGCACCAGTCAAGTAACTGATATTGGACATTTTGGCTTGACAAACATGGTAGTTTTCCTTTATGTTTGCTCCAAATCCAGCAGCCTTGTAAATTATTAATAATTGTTTTTCTGGTTTTAATTATTATTATAATTTGTTTTTTTTTACAATTTATGGTTTCATGAGAATTACATCAATATTATCATGATTACAAAGAAATATTTAACCATTAAAGGGTTAGTTCACCCAAAAATGAAAATTAGGCTGCGTTTTACTCAACCCCGAGGCATCCTAGGTGTATATGACTTTCTTCTTTCAGACGAATCCAGTCGGAGTTATATTAAAAATTAGAGCCCGACCGATATATCGTTTTGCCGATATTATCGGCCGATATGAGCCTGTCGCCGATATATCGGTATCGGCGAATATGCCACCGATATGCCGCCGATATGAACTTTTTTTTTTACAGAACATATAACGCAGATAAAATGCTTGAAATGGTGTAATTACTTAGTTTGTCCAGCAGAGCACGCTCCATTGTTTACTACTGGCGACCTGGATGAAACGCTTTAAAGCTTAAGTCTATGGAAAACCATTGAAACTTTGAACGGACATATCTCCGTAATGGCGCGGCGAATCCGCACCAAATTCAGGGGATCCCTTCAGCTCGAGGAACCCTCTCGAACGCGAATCGAGTGTACGTCTCGAGGCCCTCTTTCGAATGAGACCACCCCCGCGTGGATAGCCCCCGGGGTTCGGTTGTTACGGCTGGTTAAATTCGCGGTCCGGTGCCGACCGATCTAGCGATCCCGGGGGGCTACCGACGC
>NW_015549650.1:1804802-1822484 GCF_001515605.1 Sinocyclocheilus anshuiensis | reverse complement strand
TCAGCGTTGCGCATGCGCCGGTGAGTCTCGTGAAAACCAACGTTTGTTAACAGGAGCAAAGGAAGCAAAGTTTCCTTACTGTAGCAAAGGAAAACCAGTCTCCTCTTGGCTTATATTGAAATCCTTTGACATTCTTCTTTACAAATCCTCGTTTTGTACTTCGAATTCTTGACCGTTGTTTTGTTTTGATCTCTCCGCTGCGTTTCCGCATTCGTCACTTCAGAGCGGCGCATGCACAAAGCTGACCTCATACGTCATTCCCCGGAACTGCTTCTGTTTACAACAGTGAGCGCAAGCTAGATTCAAGTGATTATTACGTTTTGAATATAGATATTTTTCTTACAAAAACGCATCGATTCGCTACATAAGGCCTTTGTTCACCCCCCGGAGCCGTGTGAGACACTTTTTTTTATGGATGGGCGATTTTTATTTAAGTTATTTTGGACTGAAACAATGCAACACCCGCTGAGTGCCATTAAACAGCTTGAAAGATCAAAGACAATTTTTTATATAACTCCGACTGGATTCGTCTGAAAGAAGAAAGTCATATACACCTAGGATGCCTCGGGGGTGAGTAAAACGCAGCCTAATTTTTGGGTGAACTAACCCTTTAAAATAATATTTCTTTGCAGTACAACAATAAGGAAAAATGTGTTATATCTTAATTTGATATATATATAATATATCAGTGTTATTACTGTAACTAAAACTATAAATAATAAAATAAAATATGGATATTAGATGAAAAATCTAAACTGAAATTTTAAACTGGCAACTGAAAACTGAAAAGTTTCATTTAAAAATATTATTTAGAATATTTAAGAAAATATTAAATACTATAACAGTATATAAATAATACTAAAATAATGCTGTTCTATTATACATACATTTTTATTATGGTTTTGAGGTGAAATATGACCTTGACATGTTCTTGAAAGATTACAAATGTGTGCTTTGATCGGACAAACTTTCCCTGTGTCTGTTCAGGTATAGGCTGACAGCTTTTGGTCCCCAGAACCCCAGACATCCCCCGGGACATGAAGGACGTGTGGTGTGAATCGCACCGACAGCTGCAGATTAGAGAGGAATCACCAGCCCTCCGCTCGTTCAATTATGAAAAACACCTAGTTTTATTAGGAGTTACATTTGATTTGATTTTAATTAGCCGCTGATATTGAATGACTCTGGCATAGAGACAATCCCCTGGCCTGGCTCTCTTAGTGTAAGTACATTAGACAGTGCTGCTCCCACAGGATTTCCTCCCTCATTAATTCTAATCCCACAGACAGCATTTCTCTGTTTCTTTCCACTAGAGGAGCCACATCTATGTAGGCCCTGGGCCAGTCACTGTGTATAATAATTACAAATGGATGATGGTAATACCCGCTCATATGGCTGCTGCGGTCTATGCCATGGCTCAGTGTTTTGTAGACCACGTCGTATTCTGTTTCATTAGACAGAATCTGGATTGTTCTAGATGCTTTTCAATTCAACATCACATCCCAGAGGAACATTTTATTGCTTAAAGGTTGCTCTACTTTCAGGATATTTAATTGAAGCTTCGGCTTTGTCTCAGATTCAGTCATAACAATAGAAACAAATTATTTAATTGGTGGCATACTGTTTACTTTATGTAAGTATACTAAAATCAATGTACTATATAAGTGTACTATTCCAATACTGATAAGGGCTAAACTTGCCCACGTCTTGGTTAAAAACAGTGTATTTTTTTTGTGTAACAATAATAGACTTTGAGACTTTTTTAGCTTTAATTTATGAAACTACACTTTGAAGTATACTCTCAGTAAACTACTATAAATATTAAATATTATAGTATAAACCTAATATATAATATAAATATTTTTTATTCTGAAATTTAGGGCTGCACAATTAATCTAATTTCTAATCGCAATTACAATTATGGATGCCGCAATCACAATTATGGATGCCACAATTACGTAATCGTTCAAAGCGGCAATTAATCGTTCAAAGTCCACTTATGTTATTCTGCATGCTTAAGATATGTTTTTTTCTTTCTACATGTTATCTTAAGGGATTTTCCATTGTTTTAGTTTTAGTATAATATATAATACCATTCATATTTTAACTTTTTTTATAATTTAAAGAAGAAACCAATCTGATGTATATTTGACATTTGAGGCTTAAAACTATAGAAAAGCACTAAAGGTTTTTCAGTTAGAGTGTTTTCAGCTTGTTTATTTTCATATAAAAATACGGCATGCAGTTGCATCAAACAATGGTATAAACATCATTCAATGTAAATTGTGATAATCGTAATTAATAATCACAATTACAATTTCAAGGGAATAATCGACAATTATGATTTTTGTCATAATCGTGCAGCCCTACTGAAATTACACTTGTGAGTTTTCTTTAGCTGAACGTAACAATCATACTTATAATTTATTTACGCTGTGGAAGAATTGTCAGTAAAATCAACCAAATGTTTATCTGTTTCTGTGTAGATTAATAGAACTGTGTGCAAAAAAGATCAAATTCAGTTCAGGTCAAATTCATGTCAGTATAAGCCAAGTGTACTTAAGTAATTTTGTTAAGTATATCTCTGGCAAGTACATAAAAAAGACTGAAATATACTGTCTTATTTTTAGCTTTAAATATGTATATTAATTGTACAGTTAAATAAACATATATTTTGTAAAGGTAGAGTTATAATAAAATAGATGTGGCAGCATAGTGCAGATCATTAGGTCTGAAAAAGACATTCACACTGAAATCTCTGACTTTTTATTGCAAACTTGGCAATTCTGAGCCAAATTTCCTTCAAGGCAAGTCAGTCGACTTGGCAGCCACACAGTTTTCTGTCTAACCAATAGTCTTGCTAAAGCTCCTGTCTTATTTGAATGGAAAATTCTTCTAAATTATTGGCTAAGTCTGTTTTTCAAAAACGTCAAATCACCAATACTATCTGATAAAAACGGTATAGTTTTGCTTCTATCTAATGTGCATGGGATGCTGCATTTACTGACTGTCTCTTTTAACTGATGGGCGGGACTTCCTTTACTATATTGAGTTGTGGTTTCTCCCAGTCATTTATACTGTTTGAGACATTGTTAAGAACTCTTCTGAAACTCTAGAGGAGACATGCCTGAGATCTAAGAAGTTCATTTGCTCTACATCTCACTGCAGTCTCATGGGAAACAGTTGAGATCTTAAAAAGTGACTGGTTATTTATGAGTCAGAAGTTTGAGGGCTTAATGTAGAGTGTGAGCGTTCACACGTACACGAGGCCCTTTCCTTCCTCTGGCTCATTCTATTGATTTCGTTGCTCTCTGGTCTTGAGAGACGTGCCCTCACCTCCTCACCCGTCCGCTCTCCTTCTCTGGTTAATTATTGAACACACCAGCTCAGGTTACCATATAAGGCTGACTGCTGGCTTTCACAGCATTACAGAGGAAGAACGGTTGAGTTAGTTTGAAAGTAAACCTGGCTCGAGTCTGAGTGCAGATGCCTCTAGGGATGACTTTTTTCAAATTGATTTTAATTTAGCTTTCTTGTCCTCTGGCCATGTGTAACACTGTGTATATTGTGAGTTTCTTACTGACAGGCCGTCTTGTTTGGCCTGAGGTGTTGATGCTTGATTTCCCCATTGCTATGTCTGACATCACTGTGTAGAGCCGCAGATGAATGGAAAATACACAGCTGGATTTAGAGTACAGCTGGCCAGTGTGGCTAAAATATGATATTTTATTAATTGAAATAAAATGTATTTCAATGATAAAATAAAAAGTTTATTTATCGAAATTACACTACTATTCAAAGGTTTTAGGTCAGTAAGTTTTATGTTTTCTTTTGAAAGAAATTAATACGTTTTTTCAGCAAGAAAGCATTAAATTGATCAAAAGTGATAGTAAAACAATTCATAACGTTGCAAACGATTTCTGTTTTAAACAAATACTCTTCTTTTGAACTTTCTATTTGTCAAGGAAACCTGCGAATTAAGTAACTCCACAAAATTATCAAAAAACAAACATTTTCAACATTGATAATAATAATAAATGTTTCTTGAGTATGCAAATCAGTATATTAGAATAATTTCTGAAGATTCATGTTCAAATTCAGCTTTATCATCACAGGAATAAATTACATTTTTAAATTATTTTAAAAGAGAAAACAGTTATTTTAATTTGTAAAAATATTTCACAATAAGAGGTAAAATACAGTAAAAAAAAAAACTAGCTAAAATTAACCAAAGCTTGTTTTGAAGACAGTTTTTCAATTTATGAATAAGGAAGAATGATATTTAATCCAATCAGTTCATTAAAACTGCATTTTCCCAAATGTATGTTTACTAAAACATTTAATGACACATGTTGACTAATGAGAATATTTGTTAGCGTAAAGGAACCATTGTATTTTTGAGTTTTGAATCGATATATATTGAAACAGAAAGTTTGAACTGATTCACTGTGAATCAAACGTAAATGCTACTTTACTATTATGCTACTGAAATTTAAATCGGAGACTATTTTAAAGCGATAGTTCACCTAAAAATAATAATGCCATTATTATTTACTCACCCTCCACTAGTTCCAAACCTGTACGAGTTTCTTTCTTTTGTTGAACACAAAAGAAGATATTTTGAATAATGTTGGTAAGCAAACAGTTGCTGGTAGCAACTGTATTTTTTTTTCTCCATACTATGGAAGTTAATGGCTACCGCCAACTGTTTGGTTACCAACCTTCTTCAAAATATCTTCTTTTCTGTTCAACAGCTGAAAGAAATTCATGTTTGTAACAACATGAGGGTGAGTAAGTGATCACAGAATTTTCATTTTTGTGTGAACTGTCCCTTTAAAAGAGAAAAACGTCACAAAACTAGTCTTTAAGAGACTTTATGGTAATAAATAGCATTAAAATCATCATGATTTTTACAATGTATTTTTTTATCACCAGCAAAATTGTTGCAGATACATAGCAAATGTTAGATATATGGCCCAGCCTTAATTTGGATTATGTTCCACTCAGGTGTCCTTCAGAATTAAACTTTCTCTTTCTCTCTCTCTCTCTGTCTCTCAGTGACAGTTACATTGTGCGCGTCAAAGCGGTGGTCATGACCCGAGATGACTCGAGTGGGGGATGGCTGGCACAGGAAGGTGGGGGCCTCAGCAGGGTGGGTGTCTGTAAGGTGATGCCTGCTGAGCTGACCGGCCACAGCGACTTCCTCATCCACGGCGAGCGCCTCAAAGACAAGCAGGTGTGGCACGAATATTCATAGTCTTCCTCCCCAGGGGCTTTTAGGAAATCAAGCTGATTTACAACCCGGGGAGTTTTGCATGCTGGGTTCTTTTCCAAGACAAATCTGTTTACGAATCCATTTGTTATGTGATTTGCAAGACATTTCTCAGGCAGTGACCTCTAGCAGAGCAGAGCAGCGGCAGGCTGTGGGCTCCGTCTCTGATATGTCTCACTTGTTTTGGCTGGCAGGTGATTTTGGAATGTTTCGTGAGGAAGGATCTGATCTACACCAAGGCCACGCCCACATTTCACCACTGGAAGGTCGACAACAAAAAATGCGGCCTAACGTTCCAGAGCCCCGCCGATGCCCGTGCCTTTGACAGAGGTGTGCGGAAAGCCTTGGAGGACATAACGGAGGGTAAGAACATTGAAAGCAGAAAAACACTACTTTGGATTTAGACAAAACACATGTATCCAGGCTTAAAGGTGCACTAGATTTTTTTCTACATGGATGTGTTGATTACATATACATATCTTTCCACTCCAAAAAAGTTTGTTTTAGACCTAAACACACAGTAAAGTACTTTTAAAGTAACTTTAACACGTTTCTTTAAATTCTGCGCACTCACATAAAATGAAGACTCTATAAGTGGGGTCTCCCCTCATGGTGGCAGCCATCTTGAGATCACATGACCTGCTGACTTACTACTTACTTTAGTATCGCCCTTATTATTCATAGGGTTGGCTATTGAGAACCGGCTCCAAAATTCCAAGAACCGTGGAATCGATACGACACACGCATTTCGACTCTGCTACTCGATTCATGTGTGTGCACTTTAATGTGATTTTAAACCATTCGAAGACAAGAAGATGAGAAAGAGAACTCAATTCGGCACTCACACACTGTTTTCTGTGCTGCGCACACATGCGCAGAAAAAAAGCTGCTTCTTATATAGTGCGTGAAGACTGAGTTTTGTTCTCTTTCACATCTTCTTGCACTTGAAAGGACAAATACAAACAAAATTATGTCAAAATATCCTTGTAAACACAGACAGTTTTGCCTTAAGTTTACATAAACGTAAAGAAAGATGATTCACGCAAGTCAGTATACTGGCTCCATGCATTAGGTCTTAAAGTGACAGCAGCCTAATGGGCCGTTCACACAGAATGTATTTTTGCGTCTAAAAACACGACAAGCAGTGCTCAGATGCTCAGCGCAGAATGCCTCCTCTGTCATGTTGCCGTCAAATAAAACCGTTGCCAAGCCAACTTGCTACTGTAAACAAAAGCTTGCCCCGCCTCCGGGGTCTTCCGACTGGTCCACTGTTTTGGAACTGAGAATGATGAACGGAAATTGAAATTGAAACTTGAAATTCTTTTGAAAAGACTCGGCACTCATGTGCGAGACCCTGCAAGAGACACGAGCGCAGCAATCATACATGACCATCTAGTGCATGTTTACATAGAAAAACAATGGAAAAGTAGCGCATTGGAATGGAAAAACGTGTTCTGTGTGAACGGCCCCTAATAATACTGCTACTTTCTGTCATTAATGTTAATCAAAGAACAAAAGAAAAAGAAAATCACTCAGTGATCTTGACTCAGTAACTTCTGTAACTTTAATAAGGATTAATCTATATTTTATTTATAAAAAAGTAAACTGTGCAGTGTTAATTTACATTTGATTTCACTTTCTGTATCTGAACTTTGTTTAGTTGTATTTATTTGTGCTATTGCTAGTTTGTTTATGTTTTTATTTTAGACTGTTTACTTGTTTTAATGTTTGAAATCTATATTAGTTAGTCTAGTTTATTTGTTGTTGTTATATTTTTGTTAAAACCATAGGCAAAAGTTCCTTGTGTAAGTGTTCTTTAGGCTGCTGATTTTTGTTTTGTAGGCTGTTGAATTTTGTTCATGATATTCAGCTGCAACAGAATGTTTTGCAAAAAGACACAACATAAATATGTTTGATATCTAGATGTTTGATTTAATTATTTTGTACATTATTGGAATCTAAACTAGGAATCGCTAAGAATCGGAATCGATAAGCAGAATCGGAATCGCTAAAATTCAGATGATTTCCAGCCCTAATTATTAGACACTTTTGGTTGGGGAATAAATTAATCATGGCAAGTACGATTTGTATGTCCACAATTGTGTCAGTAACCGAAAACCTGTGTATGTGATGCTGCATCCACACCAGTGGGTGTCACTATAAAGTCTAAGAACACTGTTGTATTAGCTAGCAAAACAATAAAATAACACTACTTGTCCAATACAACAACAACAACAAAAAAATATTTAAAACAAACAGGCATGTTTACAACAGCATACTACCGATCTATTTTACTATTTCAGAAGCATAGTGTTTTTTTTTAGAATGGCAAATGCAAATGCGTATTTTATAGTCTTGAATGTGCTGCAGGACTGTGAATGAACTATAAGCACCTATGTGAACCGTGATGCGCTCTGGGACATCAGGATAGAGTTGTGTTTCATCCATCAATCAATCTTTCACTGTCTCCTTGTCAGTTTCTTTCTCTCTCCAGCCTCAAATACCACCATTAACTGACAGGATATGTGAAGGTCTGTCAGCTCATGCCTCCTGTTGTGTGTTATATTTTAGGTTCCACAACTTCCTCTTCAACACTCCAGAATGAGGCTGAACTTGGGGATGATGATGTGTTCACAGTAAGAGCCTTTGTTTTGTAACCATTTTTTAATGCATCATTATTGCATAAACCACTAACATCATATTGTCCAACATATAATTCTTGCAACAAAAAAAAACATTCCCAGCACACCTGAAAATTAGTAGAAAAAAAGTAAAAAGTTCTCATTTCAGTAGTAGAACAATTGACTGTTTTACTATAATCATGATTTATTTTATTTCATTTATTTTTTTAAAAGTGAGTACAACAAACACTTTCATGGGTAAATACTTCAATAATATAATTGAAGTAACATATTTTAAATATATAAATATTTAATAATATATAAGTTCAGTTTAAACAAATTTGAAATATAATAATAATTATCATTCAATTTCATTATAATTACATTTATTTTCAGCATTACAGCAATGAGAATGATATTTTTTGAATCACAATAATAAGATTTGGGGACAAAAGTGTTAAATGTCCAAAAAAAATTATAATAATAATAATTAATGACCCTAAAACTTGCTTCCTTCTTTTTCAGCTAAATATATTTTCTTATTTCTTTCTTTTGAGTGAAATATTATGGAGCTCCACACATGACATGCAGAGGAAAATAAATGTATTATTTATATGTAGATGTGTGGCTTAATTTTTAAATTTTTTCCCCTTCATTTTCCTCATGTTAATTTTGGTTACATTTACAATTTAACTAGATTGAGGGAGCAAATTACAAATACAACATGACCACAATTTGATGACAACAAAGGGGAATGCATTGGTGTACTGAAAAAAATTTGGTGTTGAAACAATTTTCATTTAGAAATTCTACAAAGAAATGACAAGTAACACATTGAATTAAACATGTTGAGGTAAAAAAAACATTTGTAAAATAGTATTTTCTTGCTCCAATAATCTTTATTTTGTCCATATTTTATGCGTTTTGGGAATGAATATGGCCAGGATATCTTGTTTTTTTTTTTTCACCATATGTTCTTGACGTTTCGTGAGTTTCCCCCAAACATATGGGATGTGTAGTTTCGCGCTATGTGTGCATTAAGGGCATGTACATTTTGAAAGTAATATTTAGTAACTTCCTCTTCCCTTTAGCTTTGATGTCTGTGGGTTTGGGTTGAGTGTGTGCGAAGTGTCCCAGAAAAGACCGAGTCCTTGTGATATTTTTTCCCCGCCGAGGCTGCCGTGGAAGAGACGGGCCTTTGATTTTTGAAGATGGTGGATATGATAGCAGCGCAGGCAGGTTTCCTGTGGCACTTTCTGAGCAGGCCGTGGCTGTGCCGATGCTTGGCTTTTGCCCACTTACTGTCCTTTTGTCACAGTCACAGGAGACCAGGAGCAGCAGGCGAGGTCAGGAGATGACTTCCTGCTCTCCCCAGTAAAACTATCGTTATCAGCTGCTTCCTAGCTAACTGCCATCCTGATTTACTGCCGCCCAGGGTGGAAGGAGGGGGGCACGCACAGGGGGGGAAGCCTCATGGCTCCTCTTTCACTCGCTGTCTGTCTCGCTTTCAGGCCAAAAGGGTAGACTGCTAAGCCAAGGACCCCGAGCTTGAAAGGAAACTTAATCCAACGCTTCTTTCCGTCCTGGAATTTATGCTCTTCTTGTGCTGTTGGGTCCATCCCTGCGTTCGGAAAACAGAACGAGATTTACTGCAGAGCCGTTTCTTTTTAAAACCTACCTGTTTTGCAGGACGCACACACACACACATTCTGTGGCTCGGAAGCGAGCAGATGCACACTTCCACGTGAGGTCGTTGGCACAGTTGTTGGGACGGGGGCTGGTGTTGATGATGACCTTTCCTTATATTGCCGTGTGAGGCAAGTGGCCGCAGACAGCAGAAATGCAGGTCTGGATTTACAGCTCGTGGCGATTATATCGAGGGGAGTTGTTCCTCTGCTGGGTTGAGCATTCCTCCTGATGGTTCCTCGTGAGCTAACCTATACTTAACCTCAGCTCGTTTTAGCTCATTCAGATCAGGGAAAGGACTCGCTCATTTAGCAGGGTGTGTTGCTCTGAGACGCCTGGTTTTGGGATGCATGTCCTCACACAACACCTCAGTCTAGAACTGATCAGAAATGTTATTTTCATATTTTTCCCAGTCATTTCAACCAAACCGCCAAAGTAACCAAGTAATTCAAAACTTTAAAAGAAGTCATTTAGAGATTTTTTTTTTAATTTTATTATGAAAGGAAGAATATTTAATTATTTTATGCATCAATGCATACATATACTGTATATAATACATAGTATTAAATTTATAATACAGCATTAAATGTCATAGAAATTATTGCAGTATTGATTAATTTTATTTTACCAGCAAATAAATAAATAGAAATAAAGAGATAATATGGGAAAAAAAGAATGAAAGAATTAATGTAAATATTGGATGTATTAAACAGAATTAGAATACTTTTACACCTCATGGTTTCATATAAATTATTATTTTTAAAAGCATTATTTTTCTATTTATGTATTGTATAATGCATGCTTGAGAAAGCCAACGCACTGATATTGTATTTTCTTTTGAGACTTGAAAAGTTTCTGATATATTTTTCTAGCTGATCCCACTTTCAGAAGCAGAACTTAGTAAATTTACTAAAGGAAAAGAATATTTGATTATTTTTAATTTTATGCACCAATTTAACTATACATACATACAGTGGGTACGGAAAGTATTCAGACCCCCTTAAATTTTTCACTCTTTGTTATATTGCAGCCATTTGCTAAAATCATTTAAGTTAATTTTTTTTCCTCATTAATGTACACACAGCACCCCATACTGACAGAAAAACACAGAATCGTTGTGGCTGCAATATAACAAAGAGTGAAAAATTTAAGGGGGTCTGAATACTTTCCGTACCCACTGTATATAATACATAGTATTAAATTTATAATACATCATTAAATGTCATAGAAATTATTGCAGTATTTATTCATTTTATTTCACCAAAAGAAAAGAAAATGAATGAAAGAATGAAAGAAAGAAAAAAAGAATATGAATATTGAATGCATTAAACAGAATTAGACAAAACATTTTCTGGAAGTTAGGTTTTTATTTTTATTTATTTTTACATCATCATGGTTTCATATGAATTTTTATTTGTAAACACATTTACTTACCTCGGACTTGTGAGCGTCAGCCTGGGATGTTTCCAGCGCGGCTCTCCGCTCTCTCAGCTGGGTCTGCTTCGCCACCAAATTAGACTTTGTCACTTTGTCACATTAGACGACAAAGTATTATATGTGCTTGAATTTTCTTTTGAGACTAAAATTTATGATATATTTTTTCTAACTGATCCCACTCTCAGAAGCGGAATTCCAAAGATGCCAAAATTCTATAGACTGTGTTGATGGACTGTGTAAAGCACCGGTGTGAACGATAACTATAAAGATAACGATATTAGCATCCACACCAGCGAACGATATCGTCTGTTTATTCTAAGCGCACATGCGTCTGCCGCTTTAAATTCTCGAGCTCGTTATAGCAGGATGGATTCTGATTGGCTGTCAATGTTTGTACCGTTCATCAGCTGGAAAAAAAAATCGTTCTGAAAATGATTCCAATGATATTGTTTCTCTGTGCCTTTATCGCTATAGCTGTGGTGTGGACTCTGCTATTCTTTAATATTGAGAACGATTTTTAAGAGATGAGCACTAAGTGATTCACGAGCTCCAGAGGTCATAACGCCGACATAAACCCATCACAGCATCGCCCTACACCATGATACAAGCAGCGCTCACTGATGATGCTCAAAAATGTCATAATGGCTGTGATGAGTCATCAGTTATGAAGAGCAATGAGTGTTTTGTTTGGGATTTTTCAGGCAATCTTGGGTGTAATCATCATTTTACACACAGAATGAAACTGGTCAAATCAGCAAGAAAGAATGATGATGACCGAGGTAGTTTTTGATG
This sequence comes from Sinocyclocheilus anshuiensis, assembly GCF_001515605.1. Taxonomy (NCBI): domain Eukaryota; kingdom Metazoa; phylum Chordata; class Actinopteri; order Cypriniformes; family Cyprinidae; genus Sinocyclocheilus; species Sinocyclocheilus anshuiensis. The sequence continues at coordinate 1,810,676 of NW_015549650.1, read as the reverse complement.
GACCTCTAATCTGAACAGTCATCATAATGTTCATTTGTTAGCTTAATAGCAAATAACTTTATGCTGTACTTTGCATGTAAAGGAACACTTTTTTTATAGTGATGCATTGGCAAACACTGAAATGATTTTTCTTGTAGCTTTAAATTTAAAATATTAAAAATATTTGGATCCACTGGTCATGTATTTGCATACATTTCACAGGATGTTTACATGCCTTTCAATTTAGTTCATTCACTACCAAAGAAAACATGTACAGTGAAGATAATACCATGGTACTTGAATATATACTTTGTGTAAACTCTCAGAGAATATGTGCAAAAGTTGTTCCTTTAGGGGTACAACAGCTTGTCACTGGGGCAGTACCCTCATAGGGTCAGCTTTGTACCTTCTTTAGCCCTAAAAGGTTCATAATAGTATTTTAAGACTTTAAAAATAAATAACTAAATATAAAAATGACCAAAACACAACAAAATGACTAAAACATAGTCCTAACACAAAAAAATCTAAAATTATAATAAATGACTTCCTTTTTTCTGTGGAGCACAAAAAGACATATTTAATGTCCGAACCACTAAGACCACTTTTATGTTCATAAAGACATAGTATGACTTATTGTGTAGTCACATATGCTTCATTCATTTTTAGTTTAGTTATTTGTAATTTGAGCTCTTAGTATAATTGCCTTGTTTCAGGCATGTGTCTGATTTACATATTTCAAGAATAGACTCTTTACTGTACACTTTAATAGAGTAAGGTAGAGTCCTGGCTATTTTGGTTGTGTAGTGTGTGTCAAGGAAAATATATAAATGACAAAAAACAACTTCCTGTGCAGCAGTCAGGCAGGATAAGGCTTTGCTGTATAGAGAGCTCCCAACCAGGGCCCTGGAGGATGCTCAGAGGAAGTGGGATGTGGAAGACTAACAGTTCTGGGAAGAGGGGAAAAAAATAAGGTGGAAAGAATCAATGCTCCTTTATGCAAGAGGTAGAGAAGCTCTCTACCTCTGGTCCTTAGCAGCACTGGGCATCTGTGTGTGGAGTATGTGTACGCAAAGGCTTGCAGCACTAATCACAGCAGTGGAAAAGGTACCGGTGCCCTTCCACCCTCCGGGCCGCCTGCCTCAGTCTCAAGGTGGCTGATTACAGGCAATTTGACTTGGAACTCAATTAGTTCCAGCACATTTTTCACTCCTTGGATTGTCTTATTGAGGAATTATAGCTGAAAACACCATAAAAACATTGTTGTCAGTGGTTTGGAGCCCTATAGAGAATTAAAAAGCCCTTTCCAGATAGCATCAGTCATGCATGTAGCACGTAGTAAGCACACGCTTACTGTATAGCCAGGTGTTTGGTGCGATCAAATCTGATTGCTTGTGGTTGGCCTGAGCAGCAGGAAAGCTTTTGATGGACAGCAAACCCCGCTATGATCAGACCTATAATGCAAACTGGTAACCTGTAAAGCATACAGCGGCACGTTCTTCTGGCTCGGCAAACAGCTATCCGAAGACCCTAAAGCTTCTGATATACTCCTGCCGTGGCTCTTTTTTGTTCTTCACGGTTTGGAACAAAACGAAATTGATAATTGTCTGTTCTTCAGCGAGAACTGGAGGTGAGATTTATATGCCAATTTTAATATCTGTTAACAGTAGTATGCTAGCTAACGTTAGCCACAAGGGCTAAAAGGTTTACCGTTGCTTAGCCACACCATCAGCACGTTAGTTTATAGCGCTAGCAGCTTTCTACACTCAACCGACATGTTCAAAACTGAGGGGATTTCTCCCCAGCTCTTCTCTTTGTCTGTACAGTTGTGGTACATATACTTTATACAGGCAGTCGCGTTTCGCGGTCGCCATTTCAAAACTTCTCTCATTAATCTCTGTCTCCTTGTAGACTTGTCTCTCACTAGCTACTGTGAAAGTACTGATGTAATCATAGTCGTAATCATTCTGATTTAAAAATCGTAAATATATCAAACATGTTTGATATTATCGAGGCGGCCTCAATGTGTCTGTGAGCAGATCGGGAGGTTTAAGATTCAATCTGAAAACGCCTCACATCACCAGATAATCTGGACCAAACATCGGAACCGGCCGAGGTCCTGGACAAGATTTTTGAGATCAAGTCTTCGACCTTAGCATAGTCGAACGCATAGCCTTTCAAAGTGTACTTCATGTGATAGGATATGCACACACAAAAAAAACTAAAAAACTTGCACAGAAGAAAGACACCCTAGTGTTCATGCAAAGACTGAAGTATATAGTGGACTTAAAAGTAAAGCAACAGGCAAAAAAAATAAATAAAAACATTAAAGAAGGGACCCGAAGCTTCTAGAGGCCAGAAAATCTTAGACACTTGGGAGTGGGCTCACAACAACCCAGAAAACACTAGCAACATACTAAAAACACTCAGAACTTCTTATCAACCTTCTTTCAATATCCAGGCAACCTTCCTCTGACCTCTGTATTCAGTTTTGGACTATGTATGGGTCTGGTTTTGACTTCTATTTCTTGTGCTCTTCATGCTGGTTCTCTCTCAGCAGGTCCTATGGGGCCACATTAAGCTATGTCCGATTATAGCCGGTTTATTGCTCAGACAGTTTCGTGCCACAGGGTGGCCAGCCTAGGACTTAATGAAGGGGGGCCCATTTGTGAAATTACCCGAAAGATTTCAGATCCCCAAAGCTTTTGCTCCCCCCCTCATTATCTCTCCGCGCTCCCCCACTGCGCCACTGATTGCGCGTCATTAACAGGCCGGCATCGGCTCTGCTGCTGGGAAGGTATGCCTTTGAATCAGAGTTGGGCCACATGTGCCTTTGAACTCTCTTGTTATCTGTGCTACGCCACACATTTTAGAGCTTTTCGATAAGACAGCTGATTTTGTGGTGGGGGTTGGCGATTTACTTGAGGGTGCCATTTTTGGTACTTATTAGCTCTGTTTCAAAATCTAGTGAGCTGCCTACCAAGTCAGCATTTTACAGCATCATAGACATGTTTTGTCATGAAAGCAGATTGAAAAAGAATGTTGCATGATTATGTTGCCTACTAAAGGCCAAAGTATACTTTGGTTTTTACGTGTATGTGAGGGTCCACGTACAGACACAAATTTCACTATCAGAATAGTATGTGCGTACTGTACGTAGGCCTGTCGCGATAATTAAATAACCGTCTAATCGCAATTACGGTATTGGCCAATTCTTAGAATTTGGAATACTCTATGAAATCTTACACTGCAAAATAATAACTCGAAAAGATTAAAAGATAACATCATAATTATTTACTGAACCCTTAAATTAATCAATTATATAATGAAAGCCATAAAAACAGACAATTAATCGTGATAATCGGCATAATCGACAAAGCCCTAAAACACAATCGCAATAACCGTGACTATTTTTAGACAATTAATCGTCAGCCAAATTTCATAATTGTGACAGCCCTAACTGTACACACACCATCTGATTTTTGTGACCGTGCATACTTTGTACGCGCAGGTCGCACATGCGCATTGACTTGGTTTCCACAAGGTGGCAACACTGGCCCGACTGCAACAACAACAGACGGCTGCATTGACAAGCACTTATGTGAGAGGGTTATGAGATAGCAGCAACTTAATTTGCAAACTTAATTTAAGAAGAAATATTGAGCAGATGCTGGACAAAGATGAAGCTTTCTAGGGCATGTGTCGACCGCCTGCCTGTGTTTGCTTACACCTCAAATGGACTATACTTTGAAAGGCTACATATGTTGTATTCAATTCTGGAAAGTATTGTTAAAATATTTCAGTGCAGTTACATTGACTATTTTACCAAATAATCGTGTTATGTATTTTATGCTCATAAGAGTGTCATACCATTAGTTTAGCAACATGCTAACAGGCCATGATATACAAGTCAAAGAATGAACTGGCAGAGCCGAACGTGGAAAATGCAGTATACCTGGGTCTTTAGGTTTAATTTGGTTATGATGCTGCCTCAGAAGGCAGATGCCATTGTAGGCATTAGACAGCAAGGCAGCTCACTAGCTTTTTATATCCATGTTGGCCTCATACTGCTTGAGTACTTTGGCCCAGTGTTTTTTAGACCTGCAGTGTAAACATTTGAAAGGGTCTGTGTTTTTAATTATCTCCAGCAGTCCAGCCCCAGCTATCCTCCTAAACATATTTTTAAGTCACGTCGGCTCAGGCTCTCTTGGCAGTACTTTGAGGGACGCCTGTATTATTTTTGGCCAGCAGTTCTGAGGTCTTTGTATGAACACGAAGGGGAAACCAAGGCCTGGCCAGGCTGGACTGGGACAGAGAGAGAGAGCGAGCCAGGGTGCACGGACACGGCCAGCCACCGGAGACTCCTGTTCCTCTCGCCCAGATGGAGTTTAGCCTCAAACATGGGAAACTCAGTTTGAGTGGCACAACATTATCTGATGCCACTGATCTAATGGTGGATGGATTATTGGATTCTACAGACTCCATGAATTGCTTGATGAAAATGGTTTATCAAGCAGAGTTTAGGTATATCACAGCCCTGTGATGCTATTGCTAGTCAAAAGCAATATCATGTATTTTTATTGTTCATTATTTAAAAAAAACTAAACAAAACAATATAAAATAAAAGTTTCGCAGTCTACAGGCTGAGATGCTGGGATAGGTTCCAGCATCCCCACAATTCTACACAGGACAAGGGGTTTGGAAAATGGATGAATGTAACATACCATAACATAACATATAACATAACATAAAACAAAACAACACAACACATAACATAACATAACATAATATAACATAACATAACATAACATAACATAACATAACATAAAACAAAACAAATCTCTCACACTTTCAGCTGCTCAGGTTGCCGACACCATTATGCATACTTATTTGCTTTTCATCCACATATTTATTTGGCATATTTTATATAAAATCAAACTGAAATACAATCTCTCTCACACTTTTAGCTACAACAAAATAAAGTAAAAATTATTGTAGTATTCCTATTTCTAATGAAATAGGTTTCACATTCTCATACTGAATCTGGATGTCATTTTATTGGATACTGCATATATTTAAGATAAATCGTGAATATTTTTTGTTTATTTTGTATATTTTAGAGAAAGACTTCAATTTCAAATGTGAACATCTGCTAAAAGTGAGTTTTGTCAACCTTTAGGAGTACACTAGCACCTCAAAGCCAACAGACATCCACCAACAACCAACATTTACACTTTTTTTCTGTCGATCGCTCACTACTCCAAGTTTCTTTTAGTGACATTTTGACATATGCTCTTCTAACCACATAAATCTTTTTAAAGCTGGGTGTGTGTGTCTGTGTATTTGTGCTCACACTCCACCTGGCAGTTGGTTGTTGAAGGCATCCGCTTCAGCCAAAGGAAGGATCACATCCAGACTCTCAGCCACTAATCACTTCCCATCTGCCCTGCCTGCCTGTCTGTCTGTCTGTCTGTCTGTGTCTGTCTGCCTGTATGTCTGCCTGCGTGTCTGTCTGTCTGCCTGCCTGCCTGTCTATCTGTCTGTCTGTATGTCTGCCTGTGTGTCTGTCTGTCTGTCTGCCTGTCTGTCTGTATGTCTGCCTGCGTGTCTGTGTCTGCCTGCGCCTGCCTGTCTATCTGTCTGTCTGTATGTCTGCCTGTGTGTCTGTCTGTCTGTCTGCCTGTCTGTCTGTATGTCTGCCTGCGTGTCTGTCTGTCTGCCTGCCTGCCTGTCTATCTGTCTGTCTGTATGTCTGCCTGTGTGTCTGTCTGTCTGTCTGCCTGTCTGTCTGTATGTCTGCCTGCGTGTCTGTGTCTGCCTGCCTGCCTGTCTATCTGTCTGCCTGCCTGCCTGTCTGTCTGTCTGTCTGTCTGTCTGTCTGTCTGTCTGCCTGCCTGT
>NW_015549650.1:1785861-1804717 GCF_001515605.1 Sinocyclocheilus anshuiensis | reverse complement strand
ATCTTTCTGTCTGTCTGTCTGTCTGTCTGTCTGTCTGTCTGTCTGTCTGTCTGTCTGCCTGCCTGCCTGTCTGTCTGTCTATTTAGTCCACCTCCGCAGGAAGCTGTCTGTCTGCACCATTCTTATGTTTTGTGTTTAAAGACTAGGTTGGAAATTTTTCGCTGGAGCTCATCCTGACAGAGCTCAAATCCTGCGTTTCTGTTCATACGTTTAAAGTAGACATGTGGCCGTTTCTATTGACCTCTTCTGACAGACTGTTTCAGAGTCTCAGTTTTACTCCTACAAGAGCCTCGTGGGGGGCCTCATTTTACCTCAGTAGCATGAGAATATATTGATTTTGATAAGTAACACAAGCACTGAGGTGTTCTGTAGCTCTCTCTGGTGATGTTATGGACCAGAGCTGTTGGTTTTGTGTGTGATGGCCTATATCCCAGCATGCTGGAATCATTTTAAGTTCCTCTAATAACAGGGAGACTTCAGAGGTTTTTACAGATCCTGCAGCCTGAGGCCTGATTTTTTTGTATAATTGCACACTGAAGTTGAGCCACGTCACGTCGGATTGACTGCACTGACATCTGCATGTGTGTTTATGTGCAGTGTATGGCCGTGTGTGTGGTGTATTAATGTTTAGCTGTGAATCAATGACATTGTGGAAAACCGCATTTACTCTGCAAAACACCTGTCTGTGATCGTGATTGCCTTTCTGTCTTTTTCTTAAAATTTCCTGGACAGTACATGTACTGTTTTCAGCTTTTGTCTTTTGTTTTTTTCTTCCTGATGTGTTTTTGGAGATGGTTTTTCATTTGCAAGTGTCTGTAGGTCGTTTGAGACTGAGTTTGTCTTTTTTATCTTTTGTTCTTCAGACTGCCACCGACAGCTCCTCAAACTCATCTCAGAAGAAGGAGCTCGCTACACAGCTAGTGGCCACCTCCACCTTCTACGAGCCTCATCCACATCGCTGCATTCTGCAGTACCGGCCGCCTGAGCGCTACAGCCTGGATCAGGTGCGTCAGGTGGAGGCATATCTAGGAGCTGCATGAATTAATGAATATTCATACATCATTAAGATCAGTGGTTCTCAATTCCAGTCCTGGCGACCCCCCGCTCTGCATATTTTGCATGTCTCTCTTATTTAACACACTTTATTCAGATAACCAGCTCGTTAGAAGAGAGCTCCATGCATGAACTGAGTTCCGATTGACATGGTCCCTACACAGTGTTCATTGCTCCCTACTCCCTGAGCACAGGAAATCCGTTGAAGTTTACTTCATTTCGGAACATTCATTCACGGATTTGCACTACGCCACCGCCTGCAGCGTCTTCACACACAGACGAAACTTACTAGAGAAGTGTGAAGTGGGTGACATAATATACTTCTGTAAATAAATACAATTCAAATTCACGTCTCGCACACTTTAATGCCCTTTGAATGGAACATATACACTCCCTTCGAACTGGAATCATGGCGGAATATCCTGTGATGTCCACCGTTTAAGTTTGGAGACATTTTTTTAAAGAAATTGCTACTTTTATTCAGTATGGATGTATTAAATTTATCAAAAGTGACGGTAAACACATTTATGTTGTTACTAAATATTTCTATTTCAAATGTTCTTTTGAACTTTCTATTCATCAAAGATTCATGATATATATATATATATATATATATATATGCTATAAATACTATAAAATATATAAATACTATAAACACTACAAATATTAAACTGTTTCCAACAGGAGCATTCTCAGTTTCAGTGCAGACACAAAAATGGGGATGGAATTATAATGAAAATTGTACTGGTGGGCCGGAACTTTGATCCCTGATCTTGATTCATGAATGCAAAAAAAAAAAACTGATACACAAAATAAAATTATTTATATTTAAATTTTAGCAATATTTAAATAATATTATTAAAGGCTAGAATACACTACATGACGTTTGACTAGATCTTTTGCACCAGTTTACAGTATGAACAGGTCAACACTAGTTCCCCTCTACAGTTTCACAGAAAATCACGTAGTGTATGAAGAGCAAAGACTTTTTAGCTTCAGACTGATTCCATCCAGTCAGAGTATATAAACACGTTTGATATTTAGATTTAATATTGTTTTCATCTCCTAAAATTAAGGCGCACGTTTCTGCACAAGTTTGTTGTGTTTGGAACAGCTTGAAAGTCTGGTAGTGTGTGATTCTCATTCAGATTTGAAAAACCGTGTAGTATATTCCAGCCTTAAATCAGATAGCGTAATGAGTAAAAGAACATGGAACATGGAAATGACCTTTTTCAAATAAGTGACATGTTTCAGTATCGTGAGAGAATAAAAGAACTGCGTTATATGATCTTACAGGCACAGTCATCTCTTTTATGCTCTTATTTTCTCTCGCCTCTCAGAAGTTCTCCAGGAACCCCTTCCTGTTTGAGGATGAGGAGATCGTCCGAATCAACCCCCGGGAGCGCTGGCTGATCACAGGCTACGAGGACTACCGATACGCCGCCGTGCCGGACAAGTTCATCCAGCACGAGGACTTGGACTCGTACGTTCACATCGCTAAGAACGAACCCTTAAAGCACGACTACAACTACCCCTATGTGCCCAGCTCTGACTTCAGCCAGTGCGACCTCAAGAGCCACGGGGGCGACGGAGGCGTAGTGGCTACCCAGCCACGGGCGTTCAAGCTCAAGGGCAAGCGAAGGAAAGAGGACGGAGAGCGATCGCGCTGCGTCTACTGCCGGGACATGTTCAACCACGAGGAGAACCGGCGCGGACAGTGCCACGACGCCCCCGACCCCATCCGGACCTGCATCCACCGGGTCAGCTTCATGTGGTGCGCCGACAGCATGCTCTACCACTGCATGTCCGATCCGGAGGGAGAGTACTCGGACCCGTGCTCGTGCGACACCAGCGAGGAACGTTTCTGCCTTCGCTGGACGGCCCTGTTGGGTCTGTCGGTGTTGGCGCCCTGTCTGTGCTGCTACCCGCCGCTTCACGCGTGCCACCGCTGCGGCGTGGCCTGCGGTTGCTGCGGAGGAAAGCACAAGGCTGTCGGCTGAACCCCCCGCCCGTCCCGAATGAACCCTAAACTCCCCTCAGAACACTAGCACTGAGGAGGGCAGGAGCGGACGAAACCGACGCGGCCCAGTTGGCGCTTTTACTGTCCTTAACTTTACGGTCTCTCCTGGTTCCAGAAAACAATTCATGCATTATCTGGCTTGAAAACGTTCTCTTTTGGTTGTTTTTATAAAAATGAATATATATATATATATATATATATATATATTCTTTTCTTTCCATTTTGTTGTGGATGTTTCTCTAAGTTCTTCATGAAAGAAATGGCTCTTTTGTCAGGTGGCTCTTGGAGCCTCCATGTCATGCATTACTTATGCAGGTACTTTATATTTTTTACACTGATTTGACTTCTCAAGAACTTGAATCGCTTCGATATGCAGTCGTTTTGGTTTTGCGTTCGTCCGCCTTGGCCAGCAAAGGGAGGAATTCGCTGTTTACTCTTCCTGAACAGGTCCGTACATAAACTGGCATTTATATCCCAAGCTCGTTCAGAACAATAACAATGAGATTAGCTCGAGACACTAAACCTGTAGTCAGAAACGTCCGTTTGTAGTGCGTTTGTGGGAGAGCGTGTGTCGATGCCTGCGTGCGTGTTTGTATCACAGCATTGTATCACAGCATAGCATTGTCGTTATTATATTTAAGCCAAATTTACATAAGCTGCATCCAGAGTATATGTAAATACTGTATGCTCATATGTATATGTTTCAAATTGAATTATTGTAATCACCTTCGACAGCCACAGCTGCGCTTCAGACATGGGACATTTTCCTTAGAGTTGACTTCTTTTGGATGCGAGGGTGGCTTTTGAGTTTGATGCATATTTGATATCCAAAGATTATTTTTGTCATATTTATTTTCGCGGTCAATTGAATCACCAGCCAAAGGGAGAAGAAAAAAAAATAGAGAGAAATCATCAGACTGTGGGCAAAAAAAGCACAGCCATATGGGGAAAGAGAAGTTTCCAGTGAGCCCACGCCGCTTAAACTGCAAAAAGAAATCTTTCTTTTAAACACATTTTTTGTCTTGAAAAACGTAATCTAAATATCCTCACAACAAATCACTTTAATAAGTACTTTTTAGATTTTTTTTTTTTTTTAGAAATTATACCTGAATTTGGTTGAATTTTACCTTATTTTGATTTATTTATTATAGATTTCTATTGATTGAAACAAACCTCACACAATATATTAGATTTATGCTTAAAACAAGAAGAAAAATCAGTTTGCCAATGGAATAAGAAGAAAAAAAACCCCAAGACAAAATAATATTTAATGCAGCTTTGCTTCTCATGCCATTTTTGTTTGTTTTAGGACGGTTCAGATATTTTTACTGGAAAACAAGACAAAAATATGAATTAATGAAATGATTTTATGCTGTCAATTTGAGAAAACACTAAAGCGCTATCTCTTTTCCCTTACTGACAGATGGCTCATAATTTGTCTCTATGATCTCTAGAAAATGGAAGGAAGTGTTGTCTCAAAGATGTTTCCAGCTCCAGTCCTGTTCTCTAAGAAAAATGAAAGGAAACAGAAAAATAAGCTTGATTTTAAAGGGTGCTTTATAGAGGGACGTTTGCCAAACCGATCTCCAGTTTCTTCATGACAATAACTTAACGCCTTAATTTTTGCGAGTACATTAAAATGAACCAATGCAGTTCCTCAAAGAAGAGAAAATAGTGAAAAGATATTTTTCTATTATATAAAAAACAACACCCTAATAGATAGGCCTTTCTTTTCAAAATTAAAAAGTGCTCCAGTTATTCGCGGGAGTCAAATGGCATGGTACAATCGTATGTGTCGAGTCTGTCTCTTATCACCTCACCCACACCTGTGAAGGACTTCATAGTTAACCAGTCACCTTCCTCTGCTCATGCTCTGTCTGAATAAATCATCCCCTGACAAAGCAGTGCTCTGAGAGATACTCAAAGTGTATGTGAGCAGTCAAAGAATGTACAGTATATGTGCGTCAGATGCTTCTTCATGTGGTGTGTTCTCAAATGACATTGTGAAACTCTTAAAAATAAAGGTTCTTTAACGGTTCGTTGAAGAACCTGTTCTCAGCAAGAACCATTTTTCGTTATAAAGGTTATTTGGAGATCAAAACAAGCTCTTGATGTCACATTATTGGTTCGGAATCGCATACTACTCCTACTAGTGGTATGCAGTTTTTTTTAATGCATAGTATATCCAAACAACATTCACCAGAATCTGCAGTATGCATGTATACTATCCCACAATGCAACGAGGTTGACTTGACCTTCCATTTTCAGTGTGATGGATGAAAATATAAAATAAGGCCTGTTCACGCCAAGGGTGATAACTGTTATAATAACTATATTAGTGTCCACTGATTGGCTGTCAGTATATTTATCGTTCATCAGCTGAACAAAATGGTTCCAAAAGTGATTCCAACAATATTGTTCCTCTGTGTCGTTATCATTATAGCTGTTGTGAGCTTCACTATTCTCATAGAATTACAATGATTATTAAAACGTTATAGTCAGCGTTAGGGAAAGTTACTTTTAAAAGTAATGCATTACTTGCATTATTTTTATTCATTTTGAGGAATACTGAATCTGATTTTTTGTTTTGTTTTTTGTGAGTGAGATGAATTAATGCATATTCATATTTGTTTTAGAACTACAGTAACATCTTCTGATTTCTCTCAACATGGGGACAGGAGAGCTGTCAATCAATAAATTGGAAAAAAAGTAACTTGCGTTACTTATTTGAAAAAGTAACTCAGATATTCTCTTGTAAATTAAAAAGTAATGCGTTACTTTACTAGTTACTTGAAAAAAGTAATCTGATTACGTAACTCGCGTTACTTGTAATGCGTTACCCCCAATACTGGTTATAGTTACAGTTATCATTCTTGATGTGAGCAGGCTTAGAAAGTCAGCCACAATTTTTAACATTTCTTTACCGACTCATCGTTTGATCGGATTGAAAATAAATATATAATTAACACAAAATTGGGTTAAAAAATTTTTTTTCTTTAATTATTATTATTTATGAAAACAAATGTCTAAAAATAATAATTATCATTATTATTTGTCGAATTTATCATGCAATGTGATGAGATGATGTGAGAATAATGTGATTGTTGTGGAATTGTATACAGATTACTGTGCTGTATACAAAATCGCATTGTATACAAAACAGTATTCGGTTAATATTCAATTCTGCCAGTATTCAATTCTGAACACGGTCTTTGTATCATCTGTTTTGTGTTCTTTGAAGTGCTTCAATTTTATATTTTTTCTAGGAAATTATATTTTTATTACCTATTCTGTGCACTGTAAAAAAAAGTGATATGATCAGTAATTCATGACAGCTTATGTTTTTACATTACTTTAACTCATCAAATAAGTTGAACAATATCAACTTTTTTTTTATAAGTTATATGAAATTCAACTTGATTTTTTAAAAAGTCGGTTAATGTAATTTAAGTTGAAATGACTTGTACAACCAAGTTGCTTATACTTAAAAATTTAAGGCATTAGCTTTGAAACATTTAAGATTTAGTCCCCCTTGTACTTACCATGTTCCCCTTGTTCTTACTTTTCTAAGCTATCTAACACATTCTGTGTAAAATGTTCAGGTTTAGATGAAAAACAAACATTCAATGTGGTCTCAGACTTTTGGACCTTTTCGAAAGAACCGTAAAACTTAAAAAGGTTCATGTTGAAAAAGACTTTATTTTTAAGAGTGGGGTGCTGCTGTGTGGTTTCACTCTCACAAAAAAAAAAAAGGTACAAAACCTGTCACTGGGACGTACCTTTAAAAAAAAAAGGTACAACTTTGTACCTTAATTACTCCTAAAGAGTGCCTATTAGTATCCAAAGTGTACATATTAGTACCTTTTGAAAAGGTGCTGCCCCAGTGACAACTTTTGTACCTTTTTGTCTGCGAGTGTTCATTAGTGTAGAGGCGCCGCTGTGGCTTCACTGGAGTCCTCTCGCTGATGGGTGGCAGCTGTCACTGTGTCCTTCATTTACCACGTGTCCTTTCTGTATGAGTACGTCAGCTTCTGCAATCCCGCCGTCATCTGAGCTTAGAGAAGAGCTGCGTTTTATTTGTCTATCTGTGGTAATGGAAAGTTAACCAAAAGCATTCTGTACGAACGTCTGTCCTGGTGCAACGTCTTGCTGCGACACGCATTTACCTGTTAAAAAGTGCCTGAAGCATCATTTTAATCTCCTTGTATACTAAAAAAGAGAAAAGAAACAGAAAAAGTTTTATTTAAAAAAATTAAATAAACCCTATTGATTAGTTTTGTTTTTTACAATCCAAATGTTTACCTCTGTAAAAAGCAAAAAAAAAAAATCTATATCAAGTGTATGATGTACATTTTTATTTCTATTTTTTTTAACCGTTTCTAACATTTATGATCAATGTAGCTCCTGCTTTTAGGAAAAGATGGAAAAAAGAAAGTACTTTGTAAATACCAGTTGATCTACATGACGGCCTGGCCGCTGTGCAGTTCTACATGTTCGTCAGAGGTCCCAATAAAAATGAAAGAAACCAGTAACCCGTCTACATTCATGCTGTTTGCCACGAGCTATTGTTCACTTAAAAAAATGCGAATTTGATCAATTTGGTTGGATTTAGACTTTGACCAAGTATTATTTTAGTATCATAGAGATACCATTATAGTTTTAATTAATGTTTTGAATATTTTAAATATTTATTTTCTGTTTTCATTTTAGTTTTAGTTAAAGTATTAGTCGTTTTTGACATTTGTTTTTATCTATGTAGTTTTGATTATTATTTTGAATCAGTTTTTATTTTTATATTTTCAGTTTTCATTTGAATTTTAGTTGAAGTATTAGTAGTTTTTGTCATTAATTTAGGTATAGTTTAAGTAATTTTGTTGTGTGTTTTTGTATTATTATTATTACTTTAAATATGTTTAAAAAGTTTTTATTATTTTTTATTTCACTTTTATTTTTAGTTATTTCAGTAAGTCGAGTTAAACTAAATTAAAATGAGAAATGTTGCCTTGGCAACTAACTGAATTTTTTTTTTAAGAAGTTTTTATTTACATTTTTTTTTATACTTTTTTAGTGTTTTAATTGATTTTATTTCAATTTTATTTTAATTCAAGTCACTTTTTTAATGGTTTTATATTTACTATAGTTAACTTTAGATAACCCTGCTTTGACCTCCTATGTGTCCCGTTGAACTCGGTGACATTTTGGTGTCCTTTAGCCATCAGTTCACCCATACGAACTGGTCATTGGTCCTCGGAAAGCTGTAATGAGTCAAAATTGCAGATGGACCACGTGACACTCTTCGCCTGGCTCCTAATGTGCTTCTAGCCAGACGTGACTGCAATGCTCGCATCTGGACCCAGAAGCCTTTGAGCAGCTCAGACATGTGAAAGCCATACGGGACATTAAGCTGTTTCGCTCAGGATGTTTCTGAAAAAGCATATGGACGATTATCTGGCAAGAAAAGAAGGGGGAGAGAAATGTCCCCAAAGGCTTGGCCTGCTATGCTGCTTGGTGACTGCAAATAGCTTCAGCCTCCACATGTGCAAACATTTAAGACGTATTTTCTCGTAATGAGGTCACTTTTTTCTTGCTTTAAAAGAAAGGAGGCAATTCCTCACCTCTGCTAAAGGCCCTTTTGCCCGCAGCTTTTGGAATTCTGATTAAGATACAAGGCCCCTAAAAGATCCTCAATGGAACTGATTCAGTCTCTATAAAAGAATTCAAATCTTCCAGTTTAAAAGCTAACACTAGTTAGCTATAGTTTATATAATACAAAAAAAATAATTGACTTCCCTTCGTATCATTTCAAATGTAATAACTTGCTTTCTTCTGTGTTACAGGTGAATTTTTGAAGAATATTCTGGTGGCTTATTCTATATAATGGACTTAAAGGGATAGTTCATTCAAAAAAGAAAATTCTTTTCAAACAGTTGAGAGTAACCATTGACTTCCATAGCATGGGGGAAAAAAATATACCATGGAAGTCAGTGGTTACTGTCAACTGTTTGTTATAAAACGGATAGTTCCGGTCCTTGATTCTGATTGGCTGAACCGCGTTCTAAGCTGTTGTAAATTATTCTACAAACATACACCTTTGTTTACTTCTGTGTGTTGCTCGGCAACCACTTTGTTGGAACCACAACTGTTTCTGAGGAACTACATTGTTTGGCGGAAGAATACTGTTTTTATTTATATCATTACACTTTATTTGCTCTGTTTTATTCTGTTAAACCTTACTACGTATATGGGATAACCGTTTTATAAAAGCAATAAGCCCCGTGAAGCTGTGGTTTACAGTGAATTTATAACAGCTAAGGGGGTTTTAAACAACGCCCCTTAGCTGTTATAAATTCACTGTAAACCACGGCTTCTTGGGGCTTATTGCTTTATTTACCAACATTCTTCAAAATATCTTGTTTTGTGTTCAACAGAAGAAAGAAACTCACACATACCATTTTTTTTTGGGTGAACTATTCCTTTAAATGGTGACCAACTCCAAAATGGCAAAAGCACAATAAAACAATCATGAAAGTAGCTTCAGTAAAAAATGATCGTAGTTGTAGCTTTAATTAATTTGAGTAATTGGTTAATAGTAAGTTCCCTAAGGGTGTGTTCACACAGAATGCTTTTTTGCTTTGAGAAACGTGAGTCACAGGCAGTGGAATAGGAAAAAGCACAATGTCTCAAGATCATAGACTGTATAAAAACGTGGACGTAGTGTCCGTGACGTCACCCGTAGGTTTCTGAAGAGTGTTTTTGAAGCTCAAAGTGGGCGGAACCGGCCGTCGCCATCTTGGCAGCGCGTCACCGTGAGTCACTCCCGGATAATTGAAAATGGGCAAAGGGGCGGGAGCTGGTTGCTGAAACCACGCCCACCTAGCTCGACGGTGGTGACAGCAACGGCAATCCACCTGTCACTCAAGTGGCCACGCCCTTAATTATGCAGAAATTTAAGGCTTAATATAATTTAAACGGATGAGTTATAAAAAAATTCACCCCCCTCACAGTTGTCATGAAGGGCAAAATTAGCTATATAGACCAAAACCACTTTTTGTACCAGGCTGTAAACATAATTTTTTCTGCTGTAAAGTTGGGCATTTTAACATGGGAGGTCTATGGGACTGACTCCCTTTTGGAGCCAGCCTCTAGCTGCCAGTCGATGAATTGCAGCTTTAGTCACTTCCGTGTTGCTTTCACCAGAGAGACCTGAAGGTTGCCGCTTGCTCAAGATGCGTGTTTTTAAAAAACACTGCACTCCCATTGAAAACAATTGAAAAACCTACGTTAGCCTCGAAAAAAAAAAAACTATACATATCTACGAAAAAACACTTTGGTGTATTTTGTAAGGTAAAGTGTTTTTATTTTTATTTGTATTTATTTATTTAAATGTAAATTTCACAGATTTTTCAACTATGCAAAACTACTGTTTGTCATATATAGTGCATATAGTGGACTAGTTTTATGATACCCGCTCACCGTTCACTGTCATTCATTATGTGCAGAAACCAGGATTTTCTTCAACATTTCTCTGTTTGTGATCCACAGAAGAAGTCCTACGAGTTTGCAACGACATGAGTAAATGTCATAACTTGGGGAATTATTAATTTAGGCTACTGTCGACCTGCAAACCGCAGTAATCTGCCTTCCTGTTTTTGTCAGACCACAGTGCTGTTTGAAGAAGAGCTTTCCTGTCTGCAGGCAGCTGCTTCTGCTCTTTCCTGTTTGCTTGTTTGGGCTTGTTTCTCCACCTGTTGTTTGTCTCCTTTAAACAACGCCCCTTAGCTGTTATAAATTCACTGTAAACCACGGCTTCTTGGGGCTTATTGCTTTATTTACCAACATTCTTCAAAATATCTTGTTTTGTGTTCAACAGAAGAAAGAAACTCACACATACCATTTTTTTTTGGGTGAACTATTCCTTTAAATGGTGACCAACTCCAAAATGGCAAAAGCACAATAAAACAATCATGAAAGTAGCTTCAGTAAAAAATGATCGTAGTTGTAGCTTTAATTAATTTGAGTAATTGGTTAATAGTAAGTTCCCTAAGGGTGTGTTCACACAGAATGCTTTTTTGCTTTGAGAAACGTGAGTCACAGGCAGTGGAATAGGAAAAAGCACAATGTCTCAAGATCATAGACTGTATAAAAACGTGGACGTAGTGTCCGTGACGTCACCCGTAGGTTTCTGAAGAGTGTTTTTGAAGCTCAAAGTGGGCGGAACCGGCCGTCGCCATCTTGGCAGCGCGTCACCGTGAGTCACTCCCGGATAATTGAAAATGGGCAAAGGGGCGGGAGCTGGTTGCTGAAACCACGCCCACCTAGCTCGACGGTGGTGACAGCAACGGCAATCCACCTGTCACTCAAGTGGCCACGCCCTTAATTATGCAGAAATTTAAGGCTTAATATAATTTAAACGGATGAGTTATAAAAAAATTCACCCCCCTCACAGTTGTCATGAAGGGCAAAATTAGCTATATAGACCAAAACCACTTTTTGTACCAGGCTGTAAACATAATTTTTTCTGCTGTAAAGTTGGGCATTTTAACATGGGAGGTCTATGGGACTGACTCCCTTTTGGAGCCAGCCTCTAGCTGCCAGTCGATGAATTGCAGCTTTAGTCACTTCCGTGTTGCTTTCACCAGAGAGACCTGAAGGTTGCCGCTTGCTCAAGATGCGTGTTTTTAAAAAACACTGCACTCCCATTGAAAACAATTGAAAAACCTACGTTAGCCTCGAAAAAAAAAAAACTATACATATCTACGAAAAAACACTTTGGTGTATTTTGTAAGGTAAAGTGTTTTTATTTTTATTTGTATTTATTTATTTAAATGTAAATTTCACAGATTTTTCAACTATGCAAAACTACTGTTTGTCATATATAGTGCATATAGTGGACTAGTTTTATGATACCCGCTCACCGTTCACTGTCATTCATTATGTGCAGAAACCAGGATTTTCTTCAACATTTCTCTGTTTGTGATCCACAGAAGAAGTCCTACGAGTTTGCAACGACATGAGTAAATGTCATAACTTGGGGAATTATTAATTTAGGCTACTGTCGACCTGCAAACCGCAGTAATCTGCCTTCCTGTTTTTGTCAGACCACAGTGCTGTTTGAAGAAGAGCTTTCCTGTCTGCAGGCAGCTGCTTCTGCTCTTTCCTGTTTGCTTGTTTGGGCTTGTTTCTCCACCTGTTGTTTGTCTCCTGCTGTAGGTGTTGTTTTTGGAGTCATTCAGGCACAGATACAGCCGTTCTTGTCTGGACCCATCAGGCAGTGCACTAATCACCAGCTCGACTGCATGGAGGACTTCCCTACAGGCTGAATCACATTTCACCTCAAAATCAAAAGAATCAAAAATAGGAAATTATATTTTGAATGAAGAAAATCAAACCTTTTTAGTACCATTAAGATTTTTCCATTGTAACATTATTTTCCCTCCAAATGTCTTTACAGTCATGTTTCTGGGTGTTTAAATTTGAATTTATCTTAATATCTATCTTACCTTATCTTAAAGTAATACTGTGAAATATTACAATTTAAATAAATACAATTTAAAAGAACTGTTTTATATTTTATATAGTTTATGATATCATTTATTTCTGTAATGGCAATGCTGAATTTTAGCCTCAGAAATTATTCTAATATGCTGATTTGTTCCTCAAGAAATATTGTTATCAATGTTGAAAACAATTTTTTATGGAAACAGTGATACAACTGTTTTCTTTTGATAAATAGAAAGTTCAAACCAACAGCATTTATTTGAAATCTTTTGAAACATAATAAATGTCGTCACTATCACTTTTGATCAGTTTAATGCATTCTTGCTGAATAAAAGTATTGATTTAAAAAACAACAACATACCAACCCCAATTTAAAAACAGACTTAATTTTCTTTAAGCAAATTATACTTTCTTATTTGCTCGTCACTATCACTTTTGATCAGTTTAATGCATTCTTGCTGAATAAAAGTATTGATTTAAAAAACAACAACAACATACCAACCCCAATTTAAAAACAGACTTAATTTTCTTTAAGCAAAATATACTTTCTTATTTGTGACCCTGGAGCACAAAACCAGCCATAAGGGTCCATTTTTGAAATTGAGATTTATACATCATCTGAAATAAATAAGCTTTCCATTGATGTATGGTTTGTTAGGATAGGACAATATTTGGCAGAAATACAACTATTTGAAAATCTGGAATCTGAGGGTGCAAAAAAATCTAAATACTGAGAAAATCACCTTTAAAGTTGTCCAAATCAAGTTCTTAGCAATGCATATTACTAATCAAAAATTAAGTTTTCATATATTTACGGTAGGAAATTTACAAAATATATTCATGGAACATGATCTTTACTTAATATCCTAATGATTTTTGGCATAAAAGAAAAATCGATAATTTTGACCCATACATGTTTTTTTGGCTATTGCTACAAATACACCCAAGCGACTTAAGACTGGTTTTGTGCTCCAGGGTCACATTTCTATATGACCCTATTGTCTGCAGCTTCATATAAACTATTTAAACATGTCTTTGCTGGTTACTGATGACACTGGAAGTAATATTTCCCTGCTTTGACCTCAGTAAATAGTTCTTGTGTTTACTGGCACTCCCTCCACCCCGGTCCTTGATTGTGCCGTCTTTTATTTGTGTCCAACTTCCCTTGGACAGAACAGTGTAGTACATGCAGCAGGATGTTATTGTGAGCAGATAACAGCTTTGAGCCTCCACATCCTCTGACTGGAAGGGGAGGGGCGACTGCTTTCCAACACGGGCCAGCTGAGGAAAAGCCACAGTGGGCATTGTCTCCGCCGCGGTCTGCTTCTCTTGTCACTGTCAGTGGGCACCGGGTCACACGCTGGACGAGTACAAAGCTGTCTCCTTCATGACCCGAGACATATCTAGTGATCACAAAACCAGAGACGCTTTGTATCCAGGAGCTTTTCTGATATGTAACCACTTGACAACCAATCAGAACAACCCGTCATCCACACAGTATTGTGCTAATAAGCTCAACTAACACCTTAGCAACTCCCTGGCAACCAAGTTTGCACAGATAAACGTCTCAAGTTAGAACATTTGCAAAGTTCATCCCAGAATAAGGTTACTTTGTGGCAGTTGCGCTTTGTTTCTGTTCTCTGAGCTGCAGAAACAGGTCATTGAATGAGATCTTTTGGATTTGTTTACTGAGGCCCGTCTCAGCCTGTTGCCATGGACAGGAAGTGAAAAGTGTCCAGATCCTGATGAAAGTTGCAGCCCAAAGGGAGAAAAGCAGGATTCCATGTGCTGACTTAAGTTCTTCCTCTGTAAACTCTCCCTTTCTTACATGCATTTAGATATCAAGCTTATAAGTTTCAGTTTCAGGGTTGCAAGTCATATTCATTTTCTCTCTTTATATATGCCACATATTTTAGTCGAAACATCTTTGCAAAGTATACATTTGGTTCCATGAAGAAACTTTATAAAATCTATGGAATATTTCCGTTGCACACAAAAAAGTTATTTATAGTGAAGAGTTCTTCAGATTATTAAAATGTTTTTTCACACTAAGATTATTCTCTTTAACTAAAACTAAAACTATTAAAAACATTTTTGTTATTGAAATATAGTGGAAGTAAAATAAAATATAAGTTTTTCTATGAAAAAAAAAAACTTGGCAACTAACTGAAATACGTTTAAGGTGAATCACTAAAATTATTATCTAGAAAAAAAAATCTAAATTAAAACTAAAACTAAAAAAAAATCTAATTATAAAAAACAAAATGACAAAAGCACATAACAAAACTTAAATAAAAACTAAAATCAAAATGAAACCTAAAAATATAAAAATAAAAACAAATTAAAAATTAATAAAAACAATGATAGTACTTTATTTTACAGTTCTGTTCTGCATGTACATACAATGTACTTGTTATAGTAATTGCAATAACTGGGTAATGACTACTAACCCTGAACCTATATAAACCTAACCCTAACCCATGTAGTTACTTTATATTATCCAGTGCTTTTGTAAGTACAGGTAAGTGCATGTACCGTAAAATAAAGAGCAACAAAAACTATGATAGTACAAAAAAAAAAGAAAAAACTATCTAAAATAACACTACTTGACGCCAAGAAGAAATAATGGTTGTTAAGAACAATCCACTGGAAGTTTCTTTGGGGAACCCAATGATTCTTACATGGCATCACTGCAAAAAGTCTGCTTATGAAACTTTATTTAACAAATAATGAATTTGCTACAATGTTCCTTTCAAACTGCTAAGATGAGACTGAAATGATCAGTCCCTTGTTAAAAATAAATGTTTCTAATTCTTATTCTTTGAAAGGAAGTGCAGAGCAGTAGGTGCTACACAGCCAGAAACGGCACAAAATCTGATGGACTTTTCTTTGATCATTAGCTGTTTTGGCATTGAGAATAACAGCATTTTTCTTACTTCCTCATTACCTCACCATGACTGCATGGACCAAGTTTTTAATTTCCCAATAGGTGTTTTTACTGCGAAAAATCAGAACATGTTATTTTTACAGCTTCTAATTTTTTTCACAGGGGAGGAAGTTTCTAGTTCTGAAAGTTACAGTACATTTTTAAACAACAAACTCTTTTCTCAGAAGATCAAGGCAGATTTGATTCCTCATGATACGACCCCTTTAAACCAAAGCACAACTTTACTGCAGCACATTCTTCACTAATGGATGTGCCTCTCAGGTCATTCATTTTCAGTGGAGCAAATCAAGGACGGAGCTTAAACTCGCTCCCACACTCCCTAGAATGCATGATATCATTCTTGGGCTCAAGAAGAGACTGGAGAAATCCTGCTGCATCTGAGCGCTTGCTCCCTATTCCTTTAATGTATGTGTGTGTGTGTAAGGGCTCCATTCCCTCCCACCAAAGCTCTGCTATGTCTTCCAGCCCAAAACCAGGGAATGATTATTAAAACAAAAATAATTGTTATAGAGACCAAACTCGGAGACCATCAAAGGGCTGCTTTTGATTCGATTTGGGCTTTGCGAGAGGCTCTGGGCTTGTGGATTTGACAGATCTTATTAATTTAATTTAAACGGGCCCCAATGTGTCTGCCTGCCTCCCTTTGTTTACATGGCTGAAATCTGAAACAAATGTGAACATGATACTCCCTGTCCTCTGCGCAGCTCCATGCAGCCACTCTCGCGCAGTCAGGAGCATGTGTGTATTTACATGTGCATCCATTGTGTCTTTCTGATTGCAGTACTCGATCATCAGCATCTGCAAATACACTCTTCACAAGTTACAAACACTCTCTGACCCAGTGTTTACTGATGTATTTATACAGGACCAGGAAAGCTAAAAAAAAAGTATATATAGTGTTATTTAAGTATCAGAGATTAATTATTATGATGTTTGCATTAAATAATAACCCTGCAAACACGTTGTGTGGGTGGGAATTAGTTAATTACAGACCAATCTCGAATCTTCCTTCCAAGATAAGGTAGTATCCTCACAACTATGTTATTTTTTTTAAGAAAAAATGGTATCTGTGAGGATTTCGATTCAGGATTTAGACCGTATCATAATACAGAGACTGCTCTCATCAGAGTTATAAATGACCTGCTCTTATCATCCGATCGTGGTTGTATCTCTCTATTATTACACTATCAACCACAACATTCATGTGAATAGACTAGAAAATTATGTTGGCATTAGTGGAATTGAATTGGCATGGTTCAAATCATACTTGTCTGACCGTCATCAATGAATAAGTATCATATCGTTCACAAGTGCAGTATGGAGTACCACAAGGCTCAGTAATGGGACCGTTGCTTTTCACACTTTACATGCTACCCTTGTTGGATATCATCAGGAAACATGGTGTTAGCTTTCACTGTTATGCTGATTATACTCAGCTTTATATTTCTTCGTGGCCCAACAAAACATACCAATTCGCAAAACTAACAGAATGCATAGCTGATATAAAAAAACTGGCTGACTAGTAATTTCCTACTGCTAAATTCTGAAAAAAAACAGAGGTGTTAATTATAGGACCAAAATCCTCTGCATGTAATAATCTGGAACACTGTCTAACACTTGATGGCTGCTCTGTTAATTCTTCGTCATCAGTCATGAACCTAAGTGTGCTACTTGATAGCAATCTTTCCTTTGAAAGTCATGTTTCTAGCATTTGTAAAACCGTATTTTTCCATCCTAAAAATATATCTAAATTACGACCTACGCACTTCAATGTCAAATTCAGAAACATTAATTCATGCATTCATGACCTCAAGGTTAGATTATTGTAATGCTTTATTGGGTGGTTGTTCTGCACGCTTAATAAACAAACTCCAGCTGGTCCAAAATGCAGCAGCAAGAATTCTTCCTAGAACCAGGATGTACGACCATATTAGCCCGGTTCTGTCAACTCTGCACTGGCTCCCTATTGAACATTGTATACATTTTAAAATCTTTCTAATTTCTTATAAAGCCCTGAATGGTTTAGTTCCATAATACTTGAACGAGCTCTTATCGTATTATATAGTCCTTCATGTCCACTGTGATCTCAAAACTCTGGCCATTTGATAATACCTAAAATATCAAAATCAACTGCGGGCGGCAACTCCTTTTCCTATTTAGCCCCCAAACTCTGGAACAAACTACCCAGCATTGTTCGGGAGGCAGTTTAAATCTAGATTAAAGACCCATCTCTTAACCTGGTTTACACATAACACACTATCACTTTTCTATTATTTTGTATCATTATTATATTTTCTATTTTCATTGTAAATTAATAACTGAATAAAAAAAGATGTTTGTGTGATATATGTTGTAATATCTTTTTTATTCAGTTATTATTTCAAACATATCATTGTAGATTGTTTAAATAAATTAACATTTGAAAGATCATTTAAATAAGTTCAAATGTATTTTATGCATTTATTATAAATAATAATGTATAATTTAAATGTATTTATTTTTATATTTTCTTTTTTCATTTTAGTTTGTATTTTTTCACACACACACATATATATATATATATATATATATACACACTGTATCTTTTCTATTATTTTGTATCATTATTATATTTTCTATTTTCATTGTAAATTAATAACTGAATAAAAAAAGATGTTTGTGTGATATATGTTGTAATATCTTTTTTATTCAGTTATTATTTCAAACATATCATTGTAGATTGTTTAAATAAATTAACATTTGAAAGATCATTTAAATAAGTTCAAATGTATTTTATGCACTTTTATTATAAATAATAATGTATAATTTAAATGTATTTATTTTTATATTTTCTTTTTTCATTTTAGTTTGTATTTTTTCACACATATATATATATATATATATATATATATATACACACTGTATATAACATTTAATTTATGTATTTATACTTTATATGTATTCAATTATTTATAATTTTTCATTTTATTCATATATAAATATATTTCACTTGTAGCAAGTGGTTTTGCTCATTGGAAATGAATGTGAAAATGAATGTGTGAGGAAGTTTTCCTGTCCGTTGTGCACATCAGGACGTCCGCTGTGGTGAGTTGGTGCAGCTGTACCCGTGTGTTGGTGGGTCGGTCGGTCAGTCGGTGGGTCAGGCAGGAGGTAGGCATTGTGTGACAGCAGGCCATAAAGCAAACGTTTCTCCTGTCTCTCTATTCCAGGCACGGATATTGAGCCTCTTCCTCTGATGGTTCCTCTATTCCATGCCACATTTACATTTCCTCATTCTTTGTCCATCTGCCTTTGTTTTCTTTTTCACAAACTGCCCCCCCCCCCTCTTCTTTTTTTTT
>NW_015549650.1:1783735-1785773 GCF_001515605.1 Sinocyclocheilus anshuiensis | reverse complement strand
CCCCCCCCCCCCCTTTTTTTTTTCCAGAGGCCTTTTCTGTTTTTGTTCTGAAAATGACTTCCTTCCTTCCTTTACAAGCTGACCCCCTGAGGCCGAGGGGAGGTGTATTTGACAGTCTGCTGTGTAATTACGGCCCCCTCTCCCTCTCATCTCAGACTTCATGCAGGCTCAATGAGCTCCACACTGTTTCTTCTCATCTTGTTTCTTGTCATAGTTTTACAAAGATACGATGTTTATGTATATTCACATTATGTCATACATTACTTGTGTATGTTACAGTTTGTCTTGATCTTTTTCAGTCTCACATTGCGGTCAAGGAAAAACTAATATAAGATATAAACAATTGATCTTCACTTCCAGAAGATCACAAAAGTTTGGACACACCTATGCATTCTTTACTATTACCATTTTCCACATTATAATAACATTAAAGTAATGAAAACTATGAAATAACACAAATAAAAAGTAATTATGCAGTAACCAAACATAAATAAAATGTTAAACAAATGAAACCTACACTCTAAAAAATGCTGGGTTAAATACAACCCAGTGCTGGGTAAAATAGGAACAAACCCAGCAATTGGGCTGTTTTGACCTTGCGGTTTGGTTACTACCCAGAAGGTTGGGTTAAACATTTAACCCAACCGCTGGTTCAAAACAACCCAACCGCTGGGTCAAAACAACCCAACCGCTGGGTCAAAACAACCCAACCGCTGGGTCAAAACAACCCAACCGCTGGGTCAAAACAACCCAACCGCTGGGTCAAAACAACCCAACCGCTGGGTCAAAACAACCCAACCGCTGGGTCAAAACAACCCAACCGCTGGGTCAAAACAACCCAACCGCTGGGTCAAAACAACCCAACCGCTGGGTCAAAACAACCCAACCGCTGGGTCAAAACAACCCAACCGCTGGGTCAAAACAACCCAACCGCTGGGTCAAAACAACCCAACCGCTGGGTCAAAACAACCCAACCGCTGGGTCAAAACAACCCAACCGCTGGGTCAAAACAACCCAACCGCTGGGTCAAAACAACCCAACCGCTGGGTCAAAACAACCCAACCGCTGGGTCAAAACAACCCAACCGCTGGGTCAAAACAACCCAACCGCTGGGTCAAAACAACCCAACCGCTGGGTCAAAACAACCCAACCGCTGGGTCAAAACAACCCAATAGCTGGGTTTGTCCCTTTTTAACCCAGCGCTGGATTATATTTAACCCAGCATTTTTTAGAGTGTAAGATCAAGAGTATGGGTCCATCTTAAATGAAAAATATATGATGCACATATATAATTTTATTTAGCAAGGATGCATATAATTGATCAAAAGTAAAGAGAGAGTAAAGAGACTTTGTAACTTTCTATTCATCAGAAAACAGTATAATATGAGTGGAGTAATGACTGTAGCAATTATCATCACCAACATGCAGTGTTGGGGAAAGTTAATTTTAAAAGTAATGCATTACAATATCGTGTTACTCCATAAAAAAGTAATGCATTACTTAGTTACTTTTTATGGAAAGTAATGCCTTACGTTACTTTTGCATTACTTTTTGTCACCTGGGCTGGGCTTGCTTAAAAAATGCAGAAGTTATATTTTTGTCAGCTGTAAAGACTCTTTCACACCACAAGTTAAATTAATAATCAATAATCAATTTCCCTCAACAAGGGGACACGAGAACTAGCGTTAATGGGTTTCCCCCAACACTGATCATCACCGGAATAAACTACAATTGAAAATAGAAATCATCTGTTTTAAATTGTAATAATATTTAACAGTATTATGGTTTTTACAGTATTTTTGGTCAAATAAATGTAGAGACTTTAAAAACTCCTTTTTAGGAGTTTTCTTGTGAACAGTAGTGTATATATAATGAAGCGTATTTTATTTAAATAAATTATATATTTATATAATATAATTAATATAATTATATATTTATAGTGTGTGTAATATGTGTTGTAATATATATTTTATCAAAGTTATTATTAAAACTATATAATTTTAAATAATTTCAATGAGCGTTTATAATTTATATGTAT
>NW_015549650.1:1776664-1777698 GCF_001515605.1 Sinocyclocheilus anshuiensis | reverse complement strand
TCAAAACAACCCAACCGCTGGGTCAAAACAACCCAACCGCTGGTTCAAAACAACCCAACCGCTGGGTCAAAACAACCCAACCGCTGGTTCAAAACAACCCAACCGCTGGGTCAAAACAACCCAACCGCTGGTTCAAAACAACCCAACCGCTGGGTCAAAACAACCCAATAGCTGGGTTTGTCCCTTTTTAACCCAGCGCTGGATTATATTTAACCCAGCATTTTTTAGAGTGTAAGATCAAGAGTATGGGTCCATCTTAAATGAAAAATATATGATGCACATATATAATTTTATTTAGCAAGGATGCATATAATTGATCAAAAGTAAAGAGAGAGTAAAGAGACTTTGTAACTTTCTATTCATCAGAAAACAGTATAATATGAGTGGAGTAATGACTGTAGCAATTATCATCACCAACATGCAGTGTTGGGGAAAGTTAATTTTAAAAGTAATGCATTACAATATCGTGTTACTCCATAAAAAAGTAATGCGTTACTTAGTTACTTTTTATGGAAAGTAATGCCTTACGTTACTTTTGCATTACTTTTTGTCACCTGGGCTGGGCTTGCTTAAAAAATGCAGAAGTTATATTTTTGTCAGCTGTAAAGACTCTTTCACACCACAAGTTAAATTAATAATCAATAATCAATTTCCCTCAACAAGGGGACACGAGAACTAGCGTTAATGGGTTTCCCCCAACACTGATCATCACCGGAATAAACTACAATTGAAAATAGAAATCATCTGTTTTAAATTGTAATAATATTTAACAGTATTATGGTTTTTACAGTATTTTTGGTCAAATAAATGTAGAGACTTTAAAAACTCCTTTTTAGGAGTTTTCTTGTGAACAGTAGTGTATATATAATGAAGCGTATTTTATTTAAATAAATTATATATTTATATAATATAATTAATATAATTATATATTTATAGTGTGTGTAATATGTGTTGTAATATATATTTTATCAAAGTTATTATTAAAACTATATAATTTTAAATAATTTCAATGAGCGTTTATAATTTATATGTAT